>NC_141694.1:714279204-714501704 GCF_964263255.1 Lissotriton vulgaris
CTTTCCCTCGGTTTTCTGGTCGAAAAAGGTCCTTTTTTCACCCTGTGTCCTAAGTGTTCTTTTCATGGGTACCTTAGACAGGGCACCCAAGTTTCGTTGTAGTTTGCGACAAAAAAACCCCTATTCAATCGGACTGCAGTTGTTGCTCTTTTTCGAGTCGATTGTCAAAGAGTTCAGGTGGAAGAAGGGGGATGTGTGGGTAGTCCTTGTGGTAAGTCGGGGGAAGAGGGGATGGAGCAGGGCCAGATCGGGAACAGACCAAGGGGACGGAAAATTTCAGGTAGGTGGGCCCAAGACCGGGCTCAGAGGGCGGGGACTTTCGGCACATGTTGATCATCGAACAGGGGCATCAGGTCAGCCCTTTCCTTTCATTTTGTCGGAAACAGTGCCTCGTCCTGCGGCTCCTTACTGTTGCGGTCCCGCCTTGGTCAATGTCGCTGGTGTTCCACGATCTGCAGTCAGGCCGCGTGCTCCCACATCCGGTCTCTCTCTCCTCCGACAGTGGTACCCTTAAATGAGTTTGAAAAGACAGTCTTTAGAGAACTGGTAGAGGAAGGTAATCACATAAGTCTATTTCTCTCCCAACTCCAAGCAACTGGGGAAACATCCATTACATTGAGATTTACAACCAACGTATAAATAAGTGATGATAGGTTCGCTGGATTCCCTACAACTTTCCATCGTAACTATTTCTTTGGATTACATTTGTTTAGTACCGTCACATCAGTTCCTCTGGCTGAGACCTTACTTTTCTAGTATGAGTCTTGCAAAGCCATACCGCTCTTCGGGGCTCTGCATTTTTATGAAAAAAAGTGCAACGTGCTATCACCTTGGCCTGATAGATATCTTTCAGAGGGGTGGACATAGGCTAAACAATTTCCACTATGTCGATGCATCCTATTTTTTCCGCTAAACATTTCACTTTCAACAGGGTTTACTGCAACAATTTCTTCATTTCGATCTAATCTTAACTTTGCAAACATCATTCTAATTTCTACATAGTCTTTTACAACCTAGCTACTTCATTAAAAACAGGGGGGTGGCTTGCGATATCTATTCAACTCATCCTTGAGGTGACCGGGGTTTTTTATGGAAAATGGCTAGGAACATAGCAGACTGGGGGAGGGACTATCGCTTTGCTTTGTGTCATAAGGGTGTGATCTAGCAGAAGGCTATAGTTCAGTTGGTATGCGTTCGGGGACATTCCTCGAATTTCTAAACTTTGCAGTTTGTTCATCAAAAATGATTTCTAAGAACAACGGCTGGTCTGTGTCAGTTGTAAGCCAACCCATCTCTTACAGTCGGGGGGTGAGCCACATTTTTCAAACTCTCGTTCGGGGCAGCTGATACAAAACTGGGGGGTGTTCTGAGAAGACGGGGAGGTTTCGATCACTTTTACTGTTTGGGCATTGAGACAATTCGGGACGGGGAGGGTCGCGTTACCTGAAGCATGTTTATCATAAAAGCCACAGACATGTGGTTCCCTGATTACGGGTCAGATTAGGGAACTTCAGTCGTCTTACCTGTCCTTTCTCTTCTGGCCAATCTAGTTTTTATCAATATTTAGCAGAAAGGAGAGGTAGTAACATGGCATCAATGTGATTTTATTAAGACAAATTTTGTGCAAATACTTGCGGTATTTGGAGCCAATTGGGTGGTGCACCATGGATGGCGGTTCGCCAATTAGGTGCCAGTCGTTATGAAGAGTGAGAGCGTGGAGGAGGGGGAGAGAGAGAGAGAGAGAGAGAGAGAGAGAGAGAGAGATGCAACAATAGGCTAAACAGTACACGTGAGACATGGATAGTGGTCGTGTACTAGGATAGGCTATTCAGCGCATTACACAACATGTGATACTACAGGTCTGTGTTAGAATTTAGAAAACATGCAGTTTGGGACAGACAAGCATTAGGTCAGGTACAAAGGGACATGTATTGAGTAAAAGGCACCATCGGGTCGCACTTCTCGCACTCTTGGTCCTTTGCCTAGTTAAGTCAATGTTTCAGTCGCATAGAAAGCATTTTCTCATAGGTTCAGACATACGTGACATGTGCTCATTCACGCAACACGGGTTAGGGGTGATCGCGCCCCATCAGATCATACAACTATTGGCTCTTTCGTTACAAGGGTAGTTCGTGGGCGTCCTTGGGTGCCATCTTGCTGCGTTAGTCCGCTTCGTGTATCAGACATGGCGTGGCTTCGGATCTTCATTATACCCCAGTCGTTATTCCAATGTAACCTGTAGGGGGAGGAAAAGAGGGGAAGGGAGAGGGGGACAGCATTCACGCATATCAAGTGTACGGGCACGAAAAGTCCTTTACTTACCACATACTCGTCTTATCTCCTCGGGATGTAATCCCTGGGGCCTTGGTTTCTGAAGCCAGGGCGGGGGCGGGCAGTGTGGTAAGGATGGCGAGCGATAAGTTGATCATGGGGAAGACGGTCCGAGTGTGGCATTATAGGTCGTGTGTAAGGAATTGTTAGAGATCAGAGGCGTTTAGTGCGAGGTACCCGGCTTGTAGATGTATCTAGCTATCGGGATCCTTAAATCATTCCCAATGCTGTGATGTCCTAAGGCATACCGGCTCTTCGGCCAACCCCGTTCCCTAGTACCTTCGAGTGCCATACCCTCATAACATTTTATCGTTCATACCGCTCTACTTTACCCGTTCCCAGAAGTCGAGGTCCTTCCCCATGCGTCTGTTCCTGAGCCAGTCGCACACTTGGTGGCAGCGTGTCGTGCTTTAGATTCGATCACCAATCCGGGGCTAAGCAACCATTTTCTAGTAACCTTAAAAAGAGAACAAAACAGATCGCACAGAAAACCCTCCCGCTGATCCCACATTTACAAAAGTATACGATACCTGTTCATAGTTTGAAAAAAAACCTTTATTTGCACAATTATTCAGCATGTATATACGAGAGTGTAATCGTATTCGGCCGGACACGGCGTTGGCTGAGGCGCGTACAGTAAGGGCGGGGGAGCTATTTTGCAGTATTAAAAAAACATTTCAAAAGCTTTTATTAGTTATTTGCAGGAAACTAAAAACATCTATCAATAGTTGAGGGATCAGGGGGGCATTCATTTCATTATTGGAAGCATAGTCAGATTAGTTGTAATCAAATTTCCTATATACATACCGTGGGCGAGTGTCATAAGCGACGTCATGTATCAGTTACAATAATATCATAATAAATCGTACATTGGAAACAACATTTTAACGGGATCTTTTTATATGTTCGTCAAGTGAACCCTCCCTCTTTTTCATCAAGTGTACAAAGGACCATATACATATCTCAGAACATCAAGTCTTATTAGCGAAAAACACCACGAGGCGTTCGTGAGTTCCTGTTGACACCGGCGCCATTTTGAGCGAGGCCGGGTTAGTCCGGAGACAGCATCAGGGACAAAATGTCTCCAACAACCGGCGGTTGGACCAGAGTCCCTTGCGGCAGTTCAAAAAGACTTGTGCTAACAGAAGGGGCAGGCAATGTGGACCATCAGTCAAAAAGGGGGAGGGAAGCAAAATTTCCCCTACCGGGTCACGTTGAGGTTCAGCCGGAGTTTGCTCGAATTCGTTAGCCCACAGTCTTTCAGGATGGTTCAGACTGAAGCTGGCGCCGACACGAGAGCACCACCATCTTGTGGCTACGTCGTGAGTGATCAGAGCAGTCGTTCCCCACCGGAAGCCTGTAGGGGCTGAGGGCTCCTGGGACTCTTGTAGAATCTTCAAGGTCGAGGAGATGCTGTCGGAGGTGGGGACTCGTGCCCAGGTGGGCAAGCGTCCTAGTTGCATAGACTTTTTGGGGCGAAAAAGAAGACGGAACTGTGCCGTGGGAGCAGGACATTCGGCTCGGGGCACCAGGGTGCAGCTGTGGTGCCTCCACCAGTACATTTGAGGGCCATCGTATGTCTTGTGCTGCGCAAATAGGGGTGCTGGCCATTCTGTGTCCGGTGCTGCGCAAATAGGGTGGCCAGCCGTTGTATGTTCTGTGCTGCGCAGGTAGGGTCGTCGCCCGGCTGGAGGACTTCTGCGCCGGGCCGGGGCTGGGAAACCTCCACCTGGGGAGGCGAGGGGGGCTCGTTCGCGCCGCCTCCCTCTCCCAGCCCACCCTGTACCAATTTCAGCGGAGGTATTCGTGATGGCCGGACCAGAAGATACGAGGGAGGGGGTCATCTGCATCCGCCCCCTCCCTACTCGTGGCCTGGGCCGCGGCGGTGAAGAACCAGGAATCCTAACCGCGGGACCATATGGGAGAAGAGGATGGGACAAGCCGGGCCCATGGTGCCTCCTGGACATCCCACCGGCGACCTCTGTGACCGCTGGTTGCCGGCAGGACTCCGCCCCACACGTGCTGAGTGTTTCACCTTCCGGATGGGCGTGACCGGCGACCTGTTGCATTGTGGGAACTTCCGGAAATATGTATTGCATTGCTCCTATTATTATGGTGTTACTTTACTGAAAATAAATCTTAAATTATATGACAGAGACTTGGCTTCCTTGAATCTTTTTACTACGAGAACCTTACTGCAGCGGGGGTAGGTATTTATGCCTGGGTAATGGGGGGTGGGGTGTCCACAAGAACAGTTTTCCTGAACGGGGGGTTGTCTATGCAAGCCTGTAATTGCTTTTGTCCACAGAGTGGGGTCAGCAGAGAGTAATCAGTCCCATTGCGCTCAAAGTTTGAGTTCATTAATGGAATGTGTACTAATCTGTCCGAAACTACTCTGTGCGTTGTTTCTGTATGTTATCCGAAAGGGTGGCTTTTGTGTTCAGGAACAGCAGCGGTAGTACGGGGTTCGTCACCGGGTAACCTAGAGCTTGACTGGGTTTCCCGTCTTAGCGTTGTTCGTCCTATGAGAACTCTAACATATCGCTGAAATCTGTCTGGCGGAATCTGTGCCATCGGGCGTAATCAAACGGGGTGGTTCTATCCGGCCTGCCCGTGTCAGTGTGATTCGTCTTTGTCTCATGCCTTTTCCCTTTCGGGCGGCCTGTTATTTCTGTCGGCCCTTTGCTCTTACCCGTGTTCAGTAGAGTCGGGCATTGGGCTTTCCAGTGTCCGGAATATTTACAAAAAGCACATTGGTTTTGCCCTAAGTCTGTTCGTCCTATGCGTAGTGTCGGGGGATTACTTTCGGGTCGTTGTGTCTTGGGATTGTCCTGTCGGTATACCCCTTTACACCGTTCCCTTCCTGTGTTTACTCCTTGGAACTGGGTCGCCGCTATCCCTTCCTTTGGCTTACCAGATGCGGAGGTATTTGTCTGTCGCATTTCTTTACCTACTCTGACTTCGTCTCTTTTCTTTCGTTGCATTGCTTCTTTGCGCCACATACCGAGACTGTCGAGCATGATGGGCGTCGTCTTACTGTTACAAAGGGCTGTTTCTAACGTTTCTATTTTATCAAGGTCGAAGGATCCTATCAGTGGCCACTGTTTCTCTTGGTTTTCTTTGGTATACTTATGCCACAGCTTACTATAGGCTATGGTAACTAATCCATATTTTGTGAACATGTCTTTATTAGGGGTGCCTTCCAGCGGAGCTAGATGGTCCACCTCTAATAAACGGTCCGGGTTGAACCAGCTACCAATCAGTGAGGAGAAGATAGGCATGACAGATCACTACGGGGACAAAAAGGTCCGTGTTACCTATCCTTCACTACCTGCAAAGACTAGACAGAATATTGCTATTCTACGTTGTTTGCAAATAGTGAATATCTCAAAAGCAAAATCTATTCTGACAATAAAAACAGGGAGCGACCCTTACAATCAATCAATCAGTCAATGAGTCAATCAACCAGTGGGGAGAATAAGTAGGCCCGCAAAGGTTTGCGTTACTTACCCTTTCACCATCTGCAAAGAGGAAATCTGTTCTTTCCTGTTTGTAGATAGAGAATCTCCAGAAAATAATCAGCGAACGTTAGTTCGGGTTCAATCATTTAATCAGTGGGGGAGAAGGAAATCTCCAGAGAACAATCTTCAAACAATCAATCAGTGGGGGAGAAAGATAGGCACGATGGATTACAATGGAGACGAAAGTCTGCGTTACCTATCCTTCACTGCTTGCAAAGGGAGAGCCTATTGTTTCTCCGTTTGCAGACAGCGAATCTCCAAATGAATCAACAAAGAGTAATACTAGTATTTTCCAATCAATCAAACAACCATTTCGTAATTCGTCGTGTTTACACGACCTTACCCGGACCACATGGGCTGTTTCTCGTCTTCCGCGTCCAGCGCCCGATCGTCCTCCAATCTCCGATATTGCCACGGCACTCCTGAGGGTTCCCAGTCAGGACCGTAGATCACTCGAGAGAGGTCGATTCGGAACCAGTGAAGTTCGGATGATCGGCTGCCAGACGAGGGTCTATTGGGCATGAGCTCTCCCGATCGTTGCAGTCGTTCACTCTGTCGTCAGGACCTCTCCCACTGGATCCACGTGTCGCTGATGGGCCCCATGTTGGGCGCCAATTGTTAAAAGGTAGGAAGCAACCAGTAAACAAAGATCCTTAAGTGTTGCCCGGCGGTGTCGCCTCTTTAACCCACAAAATATTAATCAATGAAGAGGCAGGCGCTGGGGACTGGAAGACTGGAAACAAGGGTTTATTCTCTCCGGATGAGAACACATCAGTTCAGACAGCAAGTATCGTCACGAGGTGCTCTAACCGCATCTCTGAGGCCTGGCCTCTTATACACGAGTTTATTGTTTTATTACGTTAAACACATCCCTGTCATTACTTTGATGTAAGGAAAGACATCCTCGGAATCCCCGCTTCAGGCCCGTTCCCACACACATTTACAGTTGAAGTCCCCACCCCGGTCACATCAGGTGATGATTATCGCGCAGCTGGACATTCCGCCGATTCACGGAATGTGTGAGGTTGATCGGATCTCATGGGGTGGGGGCTTTGATCAGCTCAAGGATCCTTTGATGGGGGGGGGTTTCCTACTGTACAGGAGGAAGGGGGTAATGACAGTATCCGCAGGGCCGGGTGGCGGCTTGGGAACGAGTGAGACAAACGGGCCCAAAGGCAAGAGGGGTGTTCTCAAGGGATCCGGGACCATGAAAGGGACGGAGGGAAGTGTCGCGCTGGGAACAGGATGGGGTTCCGAGGCAGAGCTGCGTGGAAGAGAGGTTTATGACCCAAGGCATGTGAGAGCGGGGGCTGTCAGCGTGCGGGGGATGTGCTTGTGAGGGAGAAGAGCCGTGCTAGGGGTCAGTGGCACGCAGAGCGTGGTTCTGGCCAAGGCACCTAAGATGGCGGGTGTGCATGCAAAAATGTGGCATCGAGGGAAAAGGCAAGATGGCGCAGATAATGTTTACCAAACCGTATTAATTTTCCACACTTGTGCTAACCCGTCCTCTTTTTATTTCTGCGGCTGCAGGCGTTTTCTTCATATCTCTTTTCACTGTCGTTGCCCTCCATGGCAGTGACCCTGTGCTCTTGCCACTGTACAGCTTTGGAGTTAGAATGGGTGTTTCTGTGAGGCTTGCACCTCTGTGCATACATCACCTGGTAATGGCGCTACCACGGGGCACTGCCATCAGGACATCAACCAGCTCAGCCACGACCGGGTCAGCGGGGCAGGATGAAGCATACTGTCTGCAACTGGTCAGGGAATAGCGTCATCTTTCTGAGGAACCCGGTCCCTGCGTGCATTTGTTCGAGCCCGTGAGTGCTGAGATCCCAGCAGCTGAATGGAGAGATCCCAACCGAGTGCAGAAAGCCTGTCGAGCGCTCCACCTCTGCTGCCCTTGAATGTAAGCCCATCTCCCCGCCTGCAGATCATATAGTCCATGAGGTAGATCAATTCCCCATATCTTAATCACTATGCCCATCACCTCGAAACCTTCCAGCACAAGCACACAGTTCCGAATATTCCTCTACCCTGTTCCTCTTACGTAGAGCGCTATTATGCTGCCTAGCGGGGGTTGGTTGCAAAGTACAAGCCCTCATTGGAAAACAGTGCCAACTCCCAGGTGTGCAGAGCTCTTAGCCCCTGCCAGTTGCCAGCTTTGTACTTTGGGGCAAAGCTCAGAAACTTTAGTTCGGAAGGCCAGAGACTGACTGCACAGAGTTGATAGTGGTGGTCAGCCACCTCCAGGTAGCAATAATGAGACTACACTCCGTTTGGAAGAGGAAAGACCACAGGTTATTATCTGCTTTCGCTTATAAGCAATCCATCATATTTTGCTTTGTGCCCTACATTCAAAGCAGCAGTAATGATATTGTTTCCCTACCTGGTTATCTTTCATTGGTAACCCCTTTAGTTAATCAAGCATACCCAGTAGTTAATTTGTTTCAGGAGACCACTGCAGATTGCACCACACATTGTTCCTGCCAGCGCTACCAATAATAGTAACAACACAACTCCTAACCATCATACTCCTACAAGTGTGACAATTCTTTCTATTCAAGATCCCCAAAGCTATAAGAATGGCTTGGGTGGCACATATCAGTGATTGTTAATGTATATTAAATTAATAAACAGCTGTTGTGATAATAACCAAATTTGTCAGACAGCACACCATGTGGAAGACTGTCACAAGTGTTGGTGCTAAGAATTAAGTGCTGGTGCAGAGCACCAGGAACCACCAGCTCAAATTAAGCACTGAGCTTACCGGGTGGCCGTTCACTTTCGATAGCTGCCACTCATTCAGTCAGGGACCCGGGTGACCTGTCCTTTCTGGTGGCTGTGCTTCTACGGTCACCATGCCAAAGAAACCATACATCATTACAATCAGTGAATCAGGCATGCCATGAGGCGTCCACCTTGGGTAGTTCAGCCTCAGTCAGTCGGGCACACCGTAGGTTATTCACTTTCAGTGACAGTGCTTCAACAGTCACAATGTTACAGCAGCCATGTTTAATTCACTTTGATTCAATCAGACATGTCTGCTGGTCATCGACTTGAATTACGGTAGCCAAACCTCAGTCAGGCAGACATGGTGAACCTTCACCTCCTGTGGACGTGCTTCAAAATTCACCATCTTACAGCTGCCATGTTTCATTCACCTTCAGTTAATCAGGCATACCAGGTGACCATCCCCTTCTGGGAGCTGTGCCTCAGTCAATCGAGCACACTTGGTGGACCTCAACTTCCTGCAGGCGTGCTTCACTCACCTTCACATGGACCAGGCCTACCACGTGGCCAGAACCCATCTTATACCACACCCTAGAAACCTTTGGCTCTAAAAGATAATAAACTACTGTCAAAACAAAGACGTAGCCACATAGGGATATCCTTTTAAAAGTACGAATTACCAGGAAGGGGTGCCCCATGATGTTTGGCGTACCTTGCACCCGCTAGAGCGCGACTACACCTATTACTCCGCGGCTCATAAGACCTACGCGCGCTTGGACCACTTCCTCGCTTCTACCTCCCTGATGCCCCAGCTCTCCTCGGGGGAGATTGCTCCGCGCTCTTTATCCGACGACGCTCTCATCTCCGTGAAGGTGTCGGGGGTAGCGGCGTGCGGGCATCCGGGGGCTGGCGCTTGCGCGATTCTCTCCTCAATTCCACCTCAGTGGTGGAGCGCCTGCGAGACACGATCACACACTACCTCGCCACTAATGACGTGAACGGCATGTCGCTCAGCTCGGTATGGGAAGCGCTTAAATTGGTGGTGCGGGGTGACTGTATAGCGGTCTCGGCATCGCTAGCTAAACTACGCAAAGGAAAACAAGAGGAGCTTGAGCGCGATGTGCAGGGGTTAGAGGCGATCCACAAGCGAACTGGAGCGCAGCGGGTCTGGAGAGAGCTGGAGACGAAAATGCGCATGCTGAAGCATTTAGACCTTGACCGCGCCGAATACGCGCTCTTGCGCCTGCGCCACAAATTTTATCTTAGCTGCGATAAAGGGGGCAGAATGCAGCACACCGCTTGAGGGCCCGTATGCAACAGGCGGCCGTTCCAGCTATTAGGGACGCACATGCAGTAGAACAGTCGGCGGATGGCCGCATAGCGGAAATCTTTCAACAATTCTATTGCACGCTGTACACATGCGACCCCCCCTGAACCCGATCGGGTGCAAGCCTACCTAGCAACTTGCGGCGTCACGCCCCTCTCCCAGAGCTCGGCAGCATCTCTCGACGCAGAGATACGCATTGAGGAGGTTATCTCTGCTATTTCACGCCTGAAGACGGCCAAGTCACCGGGACCGGACGGTTTCTCGGCCACTTTTTATAAGAAGTTCTAGGGGGTGTTGGCACCCTTCTTAACGCGCCTCTTCAATTTCTTCAGGGAGACGGGAAATGTGACGCCCACTATGGCTGAGGCGGTTGTCACGGTCATCCCCAAGGCCGGTAAGGACGCGAAGGAATGCGGCTCGTACCGCCCCATCTCGCTCCTTAACATTGACATGAAATTGTTCTCCGGTATCCTAGCCGCGCGCCTTAGCCCGTTTATGGATTGAATCATTGAACCCGATCAGGTGGAATTCGTCCCGACGCGACAGGGGGGTGAAACACCAAGAGGCTCCTGCATCTGATGGACTCGGTGCACCGGGCCCGTACACAGGCCTGCTTCCTCTCCATAGACGCCGAGAAGGCATTTGACCGGGTTGACTGGTCATACATGTTTGCAGTCCTGAAAACGTTTGGGCTGGGAGACACATATGTCAATTAGGTTCGCTGCCTCTATGCCTCCCCTAGGGCCGCGGTGAGGGTCAATGGCTGCAGATCGGAATATTTTCCTATCACACTCGGGACGCAACAGGGCTGCCCCCTGTCGCCCTTGCTCTTCGCTCTCTACATGGAGCCGTTTGCTCAGCGCCTTCGGGACAATGAGGCCGTACATGGGATCCGCTTTGGTGCTGACGAACACAAAGTGAGCCTTTACGCTGACGACGTGATCCTGTCACTCACCCAACCTCACTCCTCTTTGAGACACCTCTCTCGTGAGCTGTGGGAGTTTGGTGCGGTGGCCGGCTTCAAGGTCAACTACTCCAAATCCCAAATCCTCAATCTTTCTGTGCCGGCGGAGGATGTTCGAGATCTTCAGAGGGACTTTGACTTCCAGTGGGTCCACACGGACATCCCCTACCTGGGGATCCAATTAGCAGCCACGATTCCGCAGACTATCTCCCTCAACTACTGGCTCCTTCTTGACCAGACGGCCAAGTCTGTCTCGGATTGGTCCTGGTTGCAGCTGGCCTGGTTTGGCCGACTGGCTGCGATAAAGATGACGATCCTCCTGCGTATCCTCTATCTCTTCCAGATGCTGCCCCTGCGCCCTCCACCGGGAGCCCTGAAGAAGTTGCAGAGATTGCTCACTACATTTTTGTGGAATCATAAACGTCCCGAGTTGCGTTTGCCCGGATGACAGCACCCCGAGACGAGGGTGGCCTGGGCTTCCCTTGTGTAGAGGCATATTATCAGACTTCGTGCCTGCGCTTTATCCTCGAATGGAATAGGCCAATGTCCAGCAAGCACTGGCTCTTTATGGACCAGACGGTGGCGGGCCGCAACTTCTGGTGCGAACTCTGGCTCCCGCGTAATCATAGGGCCTGGGGCCTGTACTCATCTCCGGTTACTTCCCCAACGCTGGCTGCGTGGGATCGGCTGGCATACAGGCATGGTTGGACCACCCTCCCGTCGCCTCTGACGCCTATAATAGATAACCCGGAGTTCCCCCCGGGCTACGCCTCACCGGTGTTTCAGCGCTGGAGGGAGCTCGGTTGTAGAAGAGTGGGCCACCTCTTTCAGCCAGAGGGGCTGATCCCATTCTCCACCCTCCGCCGAGAATACTTTGAGCTGTGCGAGTCAGATGCCTTCCCTTACTCACAAGTCGCCCACTGGGTCACGCTGCCTGCTAACATAGCAGACATGTTGCGCCCTATGACAACCTTAGAGCGCTGGGTGGTCTTTAAGAAGGATGACCGCAGGCTTATTTCCGAACTCTATGCCCTAATCATGAAGCGTCCACACACACAGCGCACCAAGGCGCAGGTTCGATGGGAGACGGAGTTGGGCCGCCCACTGACACGCAAAGAATGGGACAGGGTGCACTATCGCGCACACCACACTGCCACTAATGTGGCTGGGGCCGAAGCAGCCTACAAAATGGTGTCCTACAGGTATCATACACCGGCTAGGATTCACGGGTGGGATCCCAAATGCTCGAGTCTTTGTTGGAGGGGCTGCGGTGCGACAGGTACCTTGACACATTTGCTTTGGCACTGCCCCAAGCTAGTGCGCTACTGGCGGGAGGTACTGGATTACATAGACAACGCATTTGGTATTGAATTTCCCAGGGCCCCGGAGCATGTGCTACTAGGTCTCCCTCACCCTAAGGCGTTCCACCTGCGCTCCCCGCGAGGTAGACAGGTAGCCCTATCTCTATTGGCTGCGCGCTTAGTTATCCTTGCGCAGTGGAGCTCCCCCGCCGCCCCCGACCCGAGAGATTGGTGGGGGGGGGGGGGGTAGGTTTCTGTTTCTTTGTTGGTGTTTATTTTTTTTTCTTTACAAAAAGCAGCATCTACGTACAACTTGGTTGCACCATCCTGCCGACAGTTTATCTTCGCCGGGTCGCCCTCCGGGATCTAGACCTTATGGCTGTGTTTCAATGTTGTCTACCTACGCTTTGCCGGCCTGTGGATGTAGGCAGCCCAGCTGTGTCTAATGATATGTCTCTGCTGAATAAAAAATGTTTGATTCTAAAAGTACGAATTACCTGAGGGTAGCAGAGCAAATGGATGGTTTGTATGTTAGATACCTTTTTCACTCTTATTTTGATTCACATACCCTGAGCAGCAGCACTAACAAGTAGGTCCTGAAGAAAGCCGCTGCACTTCTGTGAGTGTGACTAGGCTGAAACATCTCGACCACATATTGAGACTAACTGTGGCTATATGTTTTTACCCTTAAATTGAGGGTCAATGTGTGACTGTGAAAAGGGAGCGAAGTCTTGAAAATCAGAGTTTGATAGTCAACTTATACATTTATTTTTTTAAACTGTGCCACAAGAAACTGACAAGAAGGACGAATGTAACAGTAAACCTCCTTAAGTGGATGACCTATTGGGAGTAATTTACAATATCATTGAGGCTTAGTGGTCAGTATTTAAGCTCATGTTGAATGCTGTGCATCGAACCAAACTACGAGAATCAATCGTAATCCAAATTACAAAGATAAAGTTCTCTTATTTTATACAGTGTAGTAATCTCTGTGGATGTGATATAGATAAGCAATATCATTAAAGAATAACAAACATATAATGGAGGATGTTAGAAATGGAATTTTATTTGGCTGGCTAGGGCATGTGCCAAAGCCAGGCAGAAACCACCACTCTAGTCAGGATAAGGGAGTTACACTCCTAAAATAACCCCTGCTCATCCCCTTGGTCCAGAAGTTCCCAAACTGTGCGCCGCAAAAACTAGCCAGGGGCGCCGTGGTCACAGTAGCTGAGCAGAGCACATTATGAAATGCAGGCCGAGTGCACTTTGTCTGACACCCACTTGCTGGCACTTAGTGACACACTTGCACACATGGAGCATTAATGCAGGCAGCTTTCAAATGTGTTCTGCTTCAGAAACTTTCCCTTTCACCACAAGAGGCATCCTGTCTGTTCATGCGTTGTCCTGCAGAAGAGCCAGTCTCTCAGCCATCGGTGCATATTAGGGCTATGGGTGCTTTCCGGATACAAACATGCGCTGATCAACTGGTAACCACCAGAGAACTCTGGATTGATTTAAAAATCCAAAGCAGAAATGTACAGACGGCTACAGGATGAAGGTAGCATGTCATTTTGTGAAAAAAATGCGTATGCTCAGCTTTACAAAAGAGAGAATAGCGTCCGTGCTGTACCAGTTGGCCTCACAGCGTCCGCAGAACCCGCTCTTGCTTTCTCTTTTAATCCAGAGGAGATAATCAAAACTTTTCACCACGAAACGTACAGGAAATGTACTCCACTAGATCTAGATAAGGGAGATGTTTATCAAACAGGCAGGGTGCTGCCAAGCTGGAACTGCCTTACTGCCGGCTGTGTGTGTGTGTGTGTGATCTTTGCAATTGGAGGCTGCTTTAGAGCGCACCTGATCCTATTACATGATTTTCAATACTTTTCACCTTGTAGCTGCAAAAACTGCTGGTAGCCATTGCAATGTTGTTTTGGCCAGTATTTCATTTCCAGCATTGTTTCGGTTATTTGTTGTTAATTTGCAATTCCTAAAAGCAAGTTCTAATAGCAGTGTATGTACCGATGCAGAAACACTTCGCCCTTGTTTGATATCTTACTCTGGTAATAGTAGGGTTGTAGTCCAAGGGCATTCACTAACAAAGTTTAATAAAAAAGTATAAAGCAAGCATGAACTGGTAGCAGTTATGAGCAGAACAGTGAGAACCTGGTAACGGTGCAAAGCAGCTGGCCTTCCTACAGAGTATTTACAAAATATAAAGCGGATTGGGATGAACTATGGAGCAATGAATTAGGGTGGGGTGAACGCACAGGGATGTTGGGGAGGAAGAGAAGAAAGCCATTCCCCCTTGTGGGATGCTAAACGGCAATTGAAAAAAATGTCTCTGGCAGCAGTGGAAGGTTGCAAATTATCCAATAAAAAGGATGATAAAGAAGGAAGGCACTAGTAGTGTGACAAATAGAAAAACAGGGAAGAAAATCACAAAATGAGTGCCATTGGTATGAGACTAAAAGTGAAGATGTGAGCTTACAGTTTAGTGAGTACGGAAATGCTATATTGTAGTGCGTATTGAGGAACTGTAAATGGGAGAGAGTTGATGTGAGTGGGTATAAAAATGGACAAATAAGGCACAGGAAGAAAATGGAGCATGTGTGGCAGTAGTTTCCAAACTGTGTCCCTGGCTGGTTTAGGCTGCATCTGTCCAGCTCCAGGCTGAGCGCTCATGAACAGCAAACCGATGCAGTCACGCATGGCCAGAGAGCGCAGAAATATTGTGAAAAGCGATAGTAGACATATCCTTGCATTGCACTCACTATTCTCCAAATATTCATCCCAGTTCTTTTGAGGGATTAAAAAAATGCAAGTACTACAGATACCACAATTACATCCCCGGTCAAAAGTAAGTAATGTAATGGGGAGCCGCCGCCAACAGTCAATTGGTCAAGGGAGCCCTGGATCAAAAAAGTTTGGGAACCACTGCCTTGGTCGCTTGTCAGAAGCAGTCAGGCTTATCTTAGAGGCAGTGTGTAAAGCATTTGCACATAACCAACAGTAATACAGTGTAAGCACTACAAAAGGACACCACACCAGGTTAGAAAAATATCCAATATTTTTATATACTTAAGACAAGACCAACAAGCATTGGGATAGCCAATAGGTCTCTTTTGGGACCTTATAAGTATTTAGTTATGCAGCACAATATCCTTGGTGCAACAATATCAACTGTTGCATGGCTAAACACTTATAAGGTCCCAAATGCGAGACCTATTGGCTATACCATGTGATCCATCAAAAAAAAAACATAATTTGCCATGGTCAACGTTAGACTGTTTTGTCAATGCCCACACCGACATTAAAATCAGAAGTTACCTGATGAATGTTAATATTACATGAGGATGGTCAGTAGGTAATCCTTAGGAAAATCTTTAAATATTCATGATGGAAGGAAAGCAAGTATTGCATGGCTAAATACTTATATGGTCCCAAAGGCGAGACCTATCAGCCATGCTCAGTTAGTGTTCGGCATCACTGATATGTCTGTGCCCTGCTTGTGTGCCACCGATTCTGATCTGCCTGTATTCTCTGCAGAAGTGGAGGAAAGGGAACATGGCCTGGGGATCGAAGACTTACCAATTGTGCTGGAGGGACGAATGAGACGGCATCCTGCCCATTTAAATTTCGGAACCACCATCAGGCCTTTTATGAACTCCTTTCCTTCATTACAGACAATATCCCATCGCGGCCGTGCTTGTTTTTTTCACTCCCCACCTCTCCTCTCTGACCATGCCTCCCTCCTCCCGCCCCGCGCCTCTCGTCTTTTTCTCCCCAATCCTAATGATTACCTTACAATTTTTGCACTATATGGCCCGTTCTAGCTAAAGTGGATGCGTGTTGAAATTGACCTTTTGGCAGCCGCCTTGTTAATATCTTTTCCTTCCCTCATGACTTACCTTACTTTTAGAACCATTCGAGAACCGGTAGGAAAAAATGCCATCCTTGCATACTTAATAAAAGAAAATAACTTCGGGTAAAGTTTGCGCTATATAAAATCACATTAAATTAAAAAAGAAATCGTTCTTGTTTTGGCGGGGCTTTGGTGGCGTTGTTAGGCGCTTTTCAGTAGGCTGTTTCAGGGGGACTAAAACCAGGCTACAGCGGCACATGTTGACTGCTTCTAAGAGCCTTCATTAAAGGTACCTCACTACTGCTGTAATCGTTTTAGGCAGTTTGTTAATCTCCATTTAGTAAAGAGTGCAATTTTGTGTGGTGTAGTGGATTGTACGTAATTGCTACACTTTTGCACCCCCTCCCTTTCCCTGCTGTGCCTGAGATGAACCGGTGCAGCTTTCTGTGTGGCAGGCAACGCCATATCCCGTAGGCACGCCGTAAACATGCTTCTGCGACCAAATGACCAATAAAAGGGGGAGGGGATATATGTATATCATCTGTTTTCTGGTTAAATGGCCATGACCCAAGCTCCATGTCACTTAATTGGGAAACTGTACTAGTCCAAGGATCCTTCCTTCTCCGTTAATTTTCATTGCTCCCTGGGAAATATACACTTTACCCCCTCATCACTTGTGTAGTTTTGTAATTCATCTGTGTCGTGTGTTTATTATTCTAGGTTGCCCTTCTACTCAACTTTTTCACCCTTCAGTTCAGACAAATAACACACCAAAACAAGTCTTAGTGCAATATGGAAGGAAGCATGTTGTTAACCCCGCTAGATCAAACCAGTTTGGGCATGTTAGCCAGAGGCCTGCAAAAACTTTAAACCTATCTAAACATTGTGACCACCGCCATTACTTAAACAAAAAAAATGCTACATTCACCCTGGTGGTCACCTGAGGCAAGAGAGCTTCATAGGCTTCTTTCCATGACCTATGGAGCTGTTTTCTCAAAATAAAAGGTACTTCTGTTTTGCCTATGCTTAAAACCTTAAACCCAACCTTCCTCCTCCTGCACCCTGTAACATCCAGAATGTTTGTTATAAGGAGTTATCCATTTGTATTGATTTTTCAAATTTGATATACTGCAAACTTGACCCGATGGTACCAGAGCACTTTACAAAACTTCCACAGACATCATTTAGAAGGAATACACAATAAAAATAGTAGGCATACATAGTAATATAGAAGAGGGTGGAATAGGTAGATGGTCAATATAATGCAGATGTAGCGAGTAGAGGTTGGAGGAATTAACGGTTATTTCTAGACATAGTGATGCTCAGGGTCTTTGATGGTTGGAGGGGAGGTGCATAGCTAAACAGTTATACGGTCCCAAAGGCGAGACCGTGCCAATGCTTGTTTCAATTAGTTTTAGTCATGCTGTGCAAGAGCCGCACTGCTGTACAGCATGGCAACAACAAGGCCAAAGCCAGTAACTCTTGTAGGCACAATTTATTGGCTGTGCTGGCTTGCCAGTTCTTCTTGGCTTTAGCAATACCAATCAACATTTCAGAATAGCGTCATTATTGTGGTCCCTTTAAATATGAATTATAGCCACAGACTGCTATCTCTCACACGCTCAGAGTTTACAAAAGCCTTTTCACCCAGACTGATCATTGGTTTGATATCGTTCATATTGAGGTAAGGGTAATGAAGTTTGAGGAGTAGCCCATGCAACAACACCCCTATTTTTCTGATTTCAAATATAAATGGAAGGGTACTGTCTGGTTCATGCAAGTGTTCAGAAAATTTATTCACACAAGAAACCAACTTTTTTTGTTTTCGGGATCCTAATTATGTAGACTTCTGGTTTAAAAAATATTTTTTTGGGTCAGGAGAGGATCATGCCTGGTTCAGAAATGGCCGCTTTCTCCTGAGGCTGCGGTGGTGCTCCCTATCCTGGGCTCCTGCCAATGGTTTTCTGAGTTCCGGGAACTGCATCGACTGGTGGAGGGAGTGCACAGAGGGGCGCACCCGGGGCCTGTCTTTGGCCAACGTGAGTACAGTGGGAGATTGGACTAAACCAGTGAGGCAAGGTAACTGGGAGTTGATGTGAAGCAGCCTTTCAATATAGTGCTGTCTCCATAATGTTCAAAAGAGAGTATTGGCTGAGATTGCAAGTCAGGCGTCGTCTCAATGCTGGTACTGGTAGAAGGCATGCATCTGTGGGATTTGCTGTAATTTCGAGTTTACTGGGCCAGAACTGCAACCCTGGGAGAGGTGGAGCAGCAGTGATGATGTGGCAAGGGAAGGGACACTTGTGAATTTGTAAGCAGGCTCAGACTGCAGCCAATGGACGAGACTCCCATGGGCAATGCTCCAACAGTATGACTGACATATTTGAGAAAAAAAGATGACCAATGGAGGCCGCTCGTGTTGTTAATTTTGATTACTTTGGTAGATCTAGGCATGTTTGGAAAGGCTCCGTCCAATCAATCCACAGATACCTCCAAAGGCTGTCAAATGTAAACCTAACAGTGATTTAAAAAAAAGAAAGGACTTTTTTTAAACTCCGAAGCTACCACGTCTTGAGATGAATCCCACTCAGAGAAGGAGTTGGAAGATCCTCATCTTGCCAATATATCACAGCAAAGGTATACAAGGGGAACTTTCGGGTTCCCTTAACCCCCATCCATGGGAACATTAGATCCCAATTACTAACATTCTTTAATAATGTAGAGATCTTTGGGAGTTCTTGTTCGAACCAGATAGGAGGTCTAAAAGCAGTCAGATTTCATATAGAGGGTTAGGATTTCCTTAGTGGGAGGAGTACCGTTGTTGTGGACTTGGAGGGAGCTAGAGTGTTAATTGGCCATGATGTGTCACAGGCAACTCAACATAGGTGACCAGATCTGCATATTCTTTAAAAAATACTAAATAAAACAACTGATTACACTGGGCTCTAATGGCTAGGCTATGGCACCAGGAGAAATTGAGAGTGGAATGTGGGTACAGGAATTCTAAACCTACAGAGCCACACGCGACCACGGTTCTCCTAGGTCAAGGGTCCACTTTGTGTTCTAGGAGGCATTCCTTTCTTGTCCACTATGGGCGGTTATAATTTGTGTGATACTGAGCTCCTGCTAGGAGGCGGTTGTTTGAGATATTCTTCTTGAGTTTCAAACACTCGTCATAACCTACTGTGATACCAGCACATTTTTGATCATATCATACCCTTTACAAACTTATATCCCCCTACTGTTGTTCTTGGGGGAACAGGTAGTTGATATTTCTTAACTGGGAAAATTCTCTTGTTCCTTATATTAAAAATCGTGACAAGATACATTTTTTCTCATGTCCTATTCTGTCTGCGTTCAAGGTTCATTTTTGTTCATATGCTGTCTTATTGCAGGTGAAACAGTGAGTTTTCTTTGCAATAAAATGTCTTTGTATTTCAACCCCTTGAGTTAATTGCACTACAAACCTATAGTGTGATCATCTTCTGTAACAATGTGTAACGTGTAATCTATGTAACCTTCCTCATGTAAAGTGCTCTGATACCTACGGGTCTAGCCAGCGCTATATAAAACTCAATAAATAAAAAAAAATCAGTTCATTTAAGATTAAAGTACAATAAGTTTGACTGTTTTTCTTTCTGTCTCTTCTAGGCATTATCCTATAGGGTTGCTATTTGACTTGTTCGCCTCAAATACAGCTCTTCCTTGGAACATCACAGTACACTTTAAGGTAACAGTATAAATTGAGCCAATATCCGCATTCTTTCGCAAAACAAGTGTTTTTTACGAAGAAAAAAAATGTCCTGCCAGATTTGAGCTGCTGCTTCTCATGTATTTAGTGGCATTGTGTTTTGTTCCTTCCAGACTCAAAGCAATGACAATAGGAAGACTTTTTTTCTAGTGAATAAGTGCTTAGGGCTTGATTTGCAAAAGTAGCTTACACTTTTGGGTAAATTTACACTTTTGAGTAAGTTTACCACTTGTCAGCATTCAAAAATTGCACTTGTTTTTAGTAACTTACATTTTTGTAGTAAGTTCAGCAATGCACATGGCCAACCACTGGTACTACAACACCCTCTCCTAGAAAATAAGGTAATGAAGTAGGGACTTGCTAAAAACGTGTACGTTTCTACAAAAGTGCAGTTTGTAAATTCTGAAAATTACTGAACTTTCTCAAAAATGTAAGTTATTACAAAAGTGCAGTTTGTAAATAGCACTTTATAATACGTTTTGTAGTATTAAAAACTTTCTACAAAGAGTAGTTTGTGAATTAGGCCCTTAGTGTATTGTTTCCGTTGTAAGAGCACAGCATCATCATATTTTAACTTCCCTCTATTCAAAACATCAGCGTTTTGACTTTTCTCCTGGTAGGTGGCTTGGGACCGTCTAGAATGTTTACAGCAAGCAAAATCTCAGCAGGGCTGTTATCCATGTTGTAAGGTTCCGTATGGCTGCATTGTGTGTCAAAGTCCTGCATTGTTGGTGCACCGGTGGCTTCCACTTGCTGTAATTTGACAAAATGTTTTCTGCTGCCAGTACTTCCATTAATACTTCCCCTCCCTGATGTAGAGAGTTTGACATTTCTCGTCCTTCTTCATTTGGGATATGTTGTCTATGTTAGGATAATAAGCTGCATTTCTCTCTATGTTTATGGGTGGTAGAATGGTGTTTAGTGTGGTGTGTGTTAGAATTAAATCCTTTCAGAAAAAAATCAGGTGATGTTGCCATTTCTGCTCTGTGCCGAGATCTTAAGGTTGCACACTAGTGATCTATCCTCCACTGAGCAATATTTTTGTAGATGAATCATACCTACAGTGTGTAACAGCATAGCTTTAAGATAATTTGTCAATCAGCACAGCATTAGACACGGATTATCTACCACAGGGGCATACTTCAACCAGAAGCTCAGTGATGGCAAATAGTATCCAGATCGCTGAACAAGCAAGCAAGCTAGCCTTCTGTTTGAAGGTAGATGCTGGAAAGGTTTCAGCAATTAAAAACTGGGTCAACTCGTATTTGTTCAAGCCATGTTTACTAGCTAAAAAGTGAACTCACTCTCTTACTCACTCTCACCTATTCTTTCCACCAATTCATTCTACCCAATACTGTATGTTCGTGAAAATGCATTTCTATAAATTTATTAAGTGCCCATCCCCACTTTGACATTTTCCCACAGGGACCACGAAATGTCCAAAGTATGTCCACAATACAAAGAATACGGTCCATCTGTGCCATATTCCCATGACTAAATATTGCACGCTTCTACTAAATATTGCACGCTTCTAGATGGAAGGGGCCTGCCACTGAATTCTTTGCACAAACTTTGATGTCATTGGTTCATATCTTATACTTACAAAGTTGCTGAAATGATTTCATTTGAGTCACAATTATCGGGTGATCCTAACATTTGTTATCATTGCTTTGAGATCCAGGAGTGTAAACATAACATAAAGAGTTAGCTATTGCAAATCCTGCAGTTGATGTTAAAGCCATTGCAGATAAGTGAAGATTAACGCTGTGGAAAAAAATAACAATCTTAAATATATTAAAATCAGTGGTTTTCTGTTTCTCGTTCCATTACCTCTCATTCATCTCTCACAAATGTACTCCTTCCAACCTGTTGCCCAGCAGCAGGTTTTTTTGCACTCACTTGGGAGTTATGTAGCTTTGTACTTAAGTGTGTTATATATATATATATATAAAATCTCTATCAGGAGAAAGGCACTGGATTCGTGTGGCTGATACATAGCCGTGTCCCGGTGCCAGTGAATCTCCTTCAAGAGTAAATGGGCAGTAAAAGTGGAAGTCTTACATATTCCCTGGTGCAGTGCCTCTTGTGCCGAGGTGAGTTGGTAAGGATCAGAGCAGCTGAATGTTCTGGGACGTTAGCGCTACAGTGTTTAATGCCTCTCAGATTTCCTCTTCTTTTTATACCTCTTGTGATTCAGGGGAACTGCTGGTTTTCCCAAATGATAGCAAAGGCCTGTCACCTACTCTACTTTTTGCACTGAGAATCTGCATCTTCTAACTTGGTAGTACTCATCCTTCCCACTGCCATCAGGCCAGCACAGAAGCTGTCCACAATCAAGGAGGTAGGGGATGAGCAGGCTAGGATGACAGAGACCACCTACACGAGGAGCTTGGCCCACTGGAGCAAAGTGAAAATTCGTCCCCAGACCTGCACCCAAGGAGGAAAATTGAATTAACAAAAATTGATGAAGGAAATGCTTGAATTAATAGCAAGCCCTGGTTATTACTCTGGGTTGTATCCTGGTCCTTCGTGTTTTTGCCCACCATGCCACATCGGATTAGAGCTAGCTACATGCAAATCAGCATAGGTCCTGCTGAAATGGAAAAGTTCAGCCCAAACTGCCAAGCCAGGCCCTCTCTCAACCGGTCTTGGGCTCCCAATGTTCCAGCTGACATGGGGTAAAGCTATATCCTCCCATATAGACAATGAGGCGAAGTTACTGGGAATGTGAAGGAAGAGAATGTAGCTGTCAAGAGTTTCTCCCTGAAACAGGCAAACAGCAGGTCCATCATGCCCAGCTGTGTGCTTCATTTATGACACAAATGTGACCGATATACTTCCTTGATCCCTAACTATGTCCAAGAAAAGTAAAGTTCATGTTCATCCTGGGCAAAGCGACAGTGGAGAAGAAGCCCTGGATTTTCAGAGATTATCCTGGCTGGGAGATTAAAAATACAGAGCCATGTTTCAAGAGTAAACATGTCAATGTGTTTTTTAGTGGTAAGCACAACTAAACATTAAAAGAAACATGATGTGATAACTAAATTAACAAGTAGGAAATTGATGGAATCTGAAATCGTAATGCAGAGCATCTGTTAAAGAACCTAAAAGGATGCACTTTTTGTAAAACCGTTATTTGTCTATAATATGCCAAACAAAATGCAGTGTGCAAAGCAGTGGTACAAGAAAATCCATATGGGAAGCATGGGTACAGCTGCATGTGGCGAAATGTCTAACATCAATTAATTGAACGACAAATCAATGAACATAAAAGGCCAAAATCGAAAACGGTCTATAGCCCTTATGGGGCTTGTGCATAAAGAGAAAGCCACAAGAAACAGAACATCAAGGGACAGTTACCCAAAACGAAGCAAACAGGTGGCAGGGAAGTGTGAGCCAACTATGCGTGAGGTGTATTGATTAATGCTTGTTGAAAATTTTATTTGTAACAGTAAGTTTGTTGATCGGAAACCTTCTTTGACTTTATTGATCGCGTACTTCCAAAGATGTTCCCCCTAAACATGCAACAGTGTTCTGTGATTCTTTTAATAAACAAGATTGTGTCCAGCTGCTACAACTTGTGCAGTTTGGTCATTCTTATAGATCAATTGTGGCGTTGTATGATAGGTCTTTCGTGTCAGAACACCACACCAGAGCACCAGATAGATTCAAAATACCTTCAGGTAACATCCAGGTAGTCCCTATAGACTTTTTGGTGTGTTGCCAATGGTTGTAAGACCGTGTTTTTCAGAACCAGAAACTCAGACAGAAAGACCTCTGCTCTCCTTGGATGTCAAAGAGGTTCTGAAATAATATCTGGTGATACGTAAGACTTTAGGGAACCCAACTAATCGTTGGTAACTTGCCCTTCTTCCATTAAGGTTTAAGCCTTCTCAGAGTAAGGCATAGCCACATCGTGTGTATGCTAATAAAAATATTTTTTTCAGGGGGAAAAAGCCTCAGAAAAAATAATACTAGGTAAACAGTCCCCCACACATGCAAGAGTAAAGACTCAATCGACAGCACGATTGGCTTCCCTGGCAGCCCTTCATGATGAAGACGTTCCTCATCTTTGCAAAGTCTTAATACTGACACGATCTGAGGCACAAGTGGGACTGACTCAAGGCATTGTTTTGATGAAAACTCATATATTCTCCTTCCTAGGTAACAGCTGCCTCTGTTATTCTGAACATTTGAATCAAGGGACGATGCAATGCTGGAGAAGGAAAAACGTTGCTTACCAGCAGCTGTGTTTCCCTAGGGTTGGTATCTACCAGTCCCGTTTCCCAGTGAGGAGAACATTGCTGGAACGGTACTCTCTGTGCTAAAATTTGACGTGTGCCTGAGTGGCGGACATTAAAGCCCCTTCATTCAGTGACTCAAAGAACCAGCACAAAGCATTGAGGTGGATTGTTGAAAGTGGTGCATGTTTATTTAGAAGGATTTTCCGCCTGACACTGATGTGATTCTGTGAAAGATGCCAACGCGAGAAAACGGTAGATAAAGCATGTCACGTCTTTCTATCGATGCTTAATGATATCATGATTCCTGGGATATTCCTTTTAAGATTAGGCGAATAAAGCCAAGAGCACTGTTTGTGACCACATCACTTGTGTTCATTAAATATTTGCTAGTGTTGAATAGGTGTTGCTGATAGTCAAAGTAGTTTTGAGCTGCATGTCTTTGCTTCAAATCAATAGGGCTCTTCAACCAAACTGGAATGGAGGTCTCAAAGTAGAGGGTTACACTAGCATCCGTCTAAATAGATCTATCTTTGCCCTCCTCCCTGAAATTGTTCTTTCTAATGAGAATAATGTTGTCATCACTGCTAGAATCCTCCTTCAGTCTCAAAGTTTTCGAAGAGTAGAAAAAAGTACTCCGCTGTAATCATTTATCGAAAGTGGTCTGTGACCATTCCCTCCCTTCCATGGGCCTGACAAAGTCACATACTTTTCCAACTCAGTTTAAAATTCGTCTCTGGGGAACTGGAGTTTACACCTCCCCTTATTTTCAGGGAACATGTGTTCAAGTAGAATCAAAGACCCGTCAATAGAATTGCACATTGAGGCGGGCAAATGCAGAAAATTGAATGCTAAATGCACTAGGTAGTCCACGTAAAGAGTGGGTTGTTGTCCTAAAAATAAAAAAGATGTATAGCTTATGGTGATGCATGTATCCACCGATCACAAGTTAATAGCCTAGTCAAAAGAGCGTACCAAAATTCAAGGAATTCCACTCAGGGATAATAGTGGCCAATAGATATCGCGTGATGTTGTAAGAAACTAAATGAGAATGACATCTGTGGGCATCAGCATGCAAATGGCAGTACACATGTTGAGGCTACAAGTGTATAAAAAAGTAGGTGACATTTTTAATTTAAATACATTGCTCTTTAATATGCACAATGTGAATCTGATGCTCATGAGGTAAATGTGCTTGACTTGAGTTAACAGTTATGTGGAACAGACTCTTTCCGAGAACTGTTAATGGGTTCTGCTTTAAATCCTATATTTTTATATCTTGCATTGTTACTACATGCTCTGAAATGGATGTTGTGATTTCCTGGTTTCACTCCTGTTTTTGATGGGATTTTGTTTCTAGAATTTTCCTGAAAAAGACCTTCTCCATTGTCCTTCCAAGGAAGCCATTGAGGCCCATTTCATGTCTACGATTAAGGAAGCAGACGCCTTAAAGCACAAAAGTCAAGTCATCAATGAGATGCAGAAAAATCACCACAAGCAACTGTGGTCGGGTTTGCAAAATGGTATGCTTGTACTCTTTCTCCATTCTTGATAGCATTTTTTTTTTTATTCATTCATATACATATATACATATATATATATATGTGTGTGTGTGTGTACGCACATATATAACATATACATATATATATATATATCATTCACCATTTGCTCAGTTCGCGCTCCTGGCGCTGCTTGCTGGCCGTGTGTGACCCCACGGGCGAGCAACCCGCCACAAATATCCACAACACTTCCTTTTGAGAAAGAAATGGGTCGCACATTCAAAGCTGTTTATTTCATTTGGTTTTACCAAACAAACACACCAACGCGTTTCGTTCTACCGTAGAACTTGTTCAAGGTGCCGCCCCTGTGGTGCTCCCTGTTTTTAACAAAACATTACTTCATGATGTCATATCCTGTGATAGTAAAACTGGGGCATTATGGTTAATGTAGTGCAAACAATTTAAGTGAAAAGTGATAGTGCTACAGTTCATCGTGATCCCCAAAAACATCTATATATATTATGAAACAATTTTAACCAAATTAAATTAAACATACACAAGAGGTCAAAAATTGATTACTTTTCCAAATGAATTAATTTGCAAACATTTCCGCCTCCAGTGGCGTAAAACTTTCATTCTTGTGGCGTAAAACTTTCATTCTTGTGGCACAAGAATGAAAGTTTTACGCCACTGGAGGCGGAAATGTTTGCAAATTAATTAATTCATTCATGCTCAGCTCTCCATGTTATTTATTGGCCCCATTTACAACAGAAAAATATGCCCTCAGCCGGGGTGAGCTACTTTTTTAAATGGGATCAATTTAAAGTGAAGTGTCAAGCCTTTAATGCTCATTGTGTCATAAAATTAACACTTCATTTAATTTTTTTCCCTTTATGTCATTAACTTAAGCCATCATTTTACATGGATTTAAAAAAAAAAATAAAGTACTTCTTGAACTTGGAAGTTCTTCATGAGCACAAACTGGAGTCAGGAACCTAAATATACATTTCTCCCATAATTTCATTAACATTTAGTGAATAGACACTTAAAATTATGGTCCTGGTTCCGGTTTGTGGCCAGTAATAATGTGCAAGGTGCATTATTTCTTTAAAAATAAAGGATGCCTATGAAATGGTGCTTAATTGTAATGATGAAATCAAAACAGTGTTTCAAATGGATTAAAAAATAATAATATATCAATTAGAAGCTTTCCATTGCATTATACACCCACAACTGCATTACAATGCAAATCGCATTTTAAACCAGACAAAGAATAGCCATTATCCAAGGACTACTCCACACATGAGCAGTCATGGCTATCAAAAGAGAAACTTCCCAATTACTCGACATAATGATGTAATCTTAGTCATCGCCGCGTTTGGAAAGATGTGGAGCACAGACTGCTCCATCTATGACAGATTATATGCAGTAGCAGATGCAGTTGCAAGTATTGAAAGATTTGTCTCCAAATGCATTTAGAAGTTGACAAACGATATTTAGTGATTTGAAACTAAAGTTATTGATTAAATTCAATGCGCATCTATTCTACCCAGATTAATGGTATCATATAAGCCCACCTCAAGTGTTTTTTTCGGCATACAAGATTCCTGAGCATTGGAAACTGCTCGTGTTTCAAATGCCAGAAAAAAGCAATTCACACACTCATTTGAAAAAAAAAAAAAAAGCTTCTCTTGTCCACAGACCTGATGCAGGTCCAATTGTTCCTAATGTGTGAAGTGATGCAGCTCGTGCGCTGCTGTATGCAAAGACAATTGTGCCTGCAAGGCTCCCGTTCCCGCCTCCAAGTCAAAGTAGGGTCAAAGCACGATGCAGGCAGCATAAGGTAGGCCTCGTGGTTCTCGTGGGCAGGCGGACACTGCTCATGCTGGGCCTGCATCAGCCACTTAACCCAGATAGGCTCCATTAGCCAGCAGGAGCAGCAGGTTTCTATGATTGCGGTCACATTTAAGAGGGCTGAAAAAGCCCCAAATACAATCAAAGCGTTGCACATGCTTTCAAATATAAAAAGTTCTCTTGTCCGCAAACCTGATGCAGGTCCATTGTTCCTAATGTTGGAAGTGCTGCAGAGACAATTGTGCCTGCAAGGCTCCTGTTCACGCCTCAAAGTCAGGTAGGGTCAAATCACGATGCAGGAAGCATAAGGTAGGCCTTGTGGTACTTGATGGCTGGCTGACACTGCTCATGCCGGGCCTGCGTCAGACACTTAACCCCGTCCCAGATAGGCTCCATTAGCCAGCAGGAGCAGCAGGTTCCTATGACGGAGGACACAATTAAGAGGGCTGAAAAAGCCTAAAATATAAACATAACAACGACGATAGGATACTAAATTGAGTCAGGTCGCGAGCTACTGACAGGGTGTCAACGAGCTACCAGTAGCTCGCGATCGACTGGTTGGAGACCCCTGCTCTAGCATGTTTTATCTTTTGTTATATTGTGTGAAAAGAGATTTGTATGCTTTAGTGAAATTTGTATTGACTAATAGCACTGTCTAGCTCTTGTACGTTCACTCCCTGGTCTTGAAAATGCCATCCGAGATCGGAGTTCGTTTCTTCTTTAAGTTATGGGGGTGCGGTTAATTTTTCGTGTATATGGTTGTAAGTGTATTGCGCTGGTTAGTGTTGCTTGGTGGGCGTAACGAGTTATTTTACCAGTTTGGGCATGTGCAAATGGCAGTAACTGAATGTGTGACCTCTACTGAGATATTTGTGGCTGGATCTGGGTACACTAGGACACCTCGCGTTTGATGGATAAAATGGACATATGAGTTGGCAGTTGAGGCATATGAGGGTGTACTTGAGAATATTATGGGTGCACCTGGGGCTGTATGGCAGTAACCGCAAAATCATAGCTGTACTATAGAACCCTGCACCTGCCCATGCTATGAGCGAATTGCCACTAAAATATTGAGGCGCTACTGAAGTGACAATGAGCATCGATTATGTCGAACAGTACTCTTAAAACGAAATCCAAATTTGTCCCCCAAATATAGCAGTTTTCTCAATATCTGGCACTTTATTTGAATTAATCGGAGTTTGACTGTCAACCAAATCTTGAACTTAAAATTTTGATATTTCTTTATCACCACTTATGAATGAATGAATAAATGATGGGAATTTAATATAGTGCACAGCTACTCAAGAAGAGTGTCACAGCACTAACCGAGCATGTGGCAGGATTCTTGATGCACAGCTAATTTTTAAAAAGCCAAGTTTTAAGATTTTTCTTGAAAATCAATAGATCTGAGAGGGCTCTCAGAGCGGCAGGTAGTTTATTCCATGCCTGTGCTCCCAGGAACCCCAAGGACCTGCCCCCGTACGGGCCAAGCGAACTTTGGGGGTGCGGCCGAGGTCTGAGGAAGCAGACCTTAATGTCCGCACTGGAATGTGACGGTTAACGCGTTTGATGAGATAGCTTGCACCTTTTCCATGTAGGGCCTTGAAGAAAACCACTAGGGCTTTGAATTGTATCCTTTCTTTCAGTCTCAGCCAATGAAGTGTTTTAAGAAGGGAGTCATATGAGACCTGGATTTAGGTCTAAGAATCGCCCTGGCCACAGAGTTTGGCACCACTTGCAGGCGGTGGATAAGGTAGCAGGGTAGGCCCAGGTACAGGATATTAGCATAGCCCATTCTTGACATCACTAAGGCTTGGGCCACTATATTCCTGGTATCCGTTGTCAAGAGTGGGAGGATTTTTTTTTTAATAATAATAATAATAATAAGGAAATTTATAAAGCGCCTGGTTACGCCATCTCGGCGTGTCCCCGCGCTGGGTGAGAGGACAAACAGTAACGCACTTTGATATGCCAAAGCAGGAGCCTACCAGAACTTGAACTTGGGCCCTCATCCATAGAGATGCTACATTTTTTTAATCGTTGTTTGAGCTGCACGTTGCGGAGACAGCTCCTCCGGCCACCATACATTCCAATTACTCACTGCTGGTTGGCCGAAAAAAATCTCTCAGATTTAACCGGATTGCACGTCAGCTGATTCACCCTGAGCCAATTAAACACCTTTGTGAGACACTATCTGCTGTTTTCACCATTGAAGCCTGTTCCCTTTTCGTAGGTGAAAATCAGTTGAGTATCGTCCACATAGGATATAATCTTAGCACCATTAGCCTCTGCCAAGGGTGCCAGGGGGAACATATATAAGTTTCAAAGAGTAGGGCCAAGAATAGATCCCTGGGGTACTCCTACATTCATGCTAGGCATGGGGGATGAGAAAGGAGGTATCCATATTTCCTGAGATCGATCTTGCAAAAAAGATGTCATCCAGGCCAGTGCTGTCCCACCAATACCCAAGTTCCCAAGTCTGTCAATAAGTCTCATGTGGGACAGTATGGAATGTCGCCGACAGGCAAAGCAAAATAAGGACCGCCCTACCACTCTGATCCAGTTTTTCCCTGTGCTATAGTTAGCCCTGAAACCAGATTGGGATGGATAAAGCAGATTATAGCTTTCTGTGTGATCTGAAATGGCTTTGTTCACATGTTTTTCTAAAACTTTAGAGAAGGCCGGGAGGAGGGAGATAGGACTTTAGTTGGCCGGATCGTTTTGATCGGTGGTCAGTTTTTTAGAAGTGGTAAAACTTTTGCCTGCTTCCAGATATGTGGTACTTTGCCGGTGGAAAGACATAGGTTATGTACCTTATTTAATGTGAAATTGATAGTGGAGCTAGAAATGCTAATAGTTTAGCTGGACAAGTATCTATTGGAGATCGGGACTTGGGGCATTTTAGGTAAGTTAGCGAGTCAGTCAGTTGTATTTCAGAGAGCTCTAATAATGCAAGAGGCAGCAAGGCAGCAGACTTTCTGATCAGAGGTTGCTCTATGACTTGGTCCTCTTCTGTATTTTTAGAAAAAGATTGTTGGATTATAGCAATCTTATTAAGGAGATATAGTGCCACCCGTTTGGTCCACTCAGCTGAGTGAGGGGATTCTTTCTTAACCGCCGAACATGAGGTGAAAGATTTTACAATGTTGATTATGTCCTTTCCCTTACTGTAGGCAGTTTCAATCTTACCCTGCAGATAGTTCTTTTTGGCCTCTTTCACCTTAAGATAATAGTATTTTAAGGCAGCCTTGTAGTTCTTCCTGTCTTCAGGTGAGTAGCATTTGTGCCATTTCCTTTCCAGACCTCTACATGTATTTTTTCTCATTCTTAGGGATTCATTGAATCATGGAGCATGGGGCTAGTCCTCCTTGAGGTACATGAGGTCAAAGGGGCAGCAGCTTCAATATTAGACCAGAGCCAGGATTCAAGTGCAGGGGCATCGGATTCAAGATTGCCAGATAGTGCTGGGACGGTCAGTTCTAGAGCCTTTACCAATGCGGGAAGAGATATCTTATGGAAGGCTCTGAATTTTTTGTTCTGTCTAGATAGCATTGGGCAGGGGGCCTATGCCTAAAGTAGGTATCTTAAAATGAATAAGAAAGTGGTCAGACCAGGTGATGGGGGAAGGAGGGTCGGCCACCAGTTCTGTGTTGCAGAATATCTGGCCCAGGACGTGGCCCAAGTTATGTGTGGGAGCGAAAATAAACGGGGTCAGATTGCAGGCCGACATGGTTTCAGTCAGGGAGATTTAGCAGGGGTCCCGTGGCTTGTCCATATGTAAATTAAAATCTCTCAAGAGGAGGAACTGATTATATTTGAGGGCAAGAGGGGTAATAACTTCGTTAAGTGAGGAGATCGTTACCAAGCGCCCCTGGAGGCCTCTACATCAAAATCCCGGCTAAGCATTGCCGTGGAGATCATGAAAAACGAGAGCCTAGACAGATGGCCCTGTGGATTGAGGAAGAAGTCGTGGAAGGATCATCTATGAGCTGGGGAAGCGTCCAGTTACTTTCAGGGCACTGAAGATAAGCCCACATCTCTACATTAGACACTGGCAAGATTGGAAAACGTGTAAGTTGAGCAATTCCTCACGCTCATAGTGACTAGTAAGACTCAAACCTGGGGAGGAAGAGGCGGCATGGCCGGCGCCCGCCGCCTCCGGGACGCCGACAAGTGCAGACTGACTTGCTCGGCGCGGCGCGTGTTCGCTGTGCATTCGCTCTCACATGCTTTTAGTAAGCAGTAGGCCATGTAGACTAGACTGCACACCTTACTGGAAGAGCTAGAGCGGAAGTGATCTAAAAAGCACCACCCTGACCTCCGTGCAAACAACAATGCAGCCGCGGCGGAACAGGCCAAGTAGTGAACAAATGTACAACAATCAATAGGTGAGTAAAAATTTAAAAAACACTTAAAAGTTCTGTAAAAGTTTCAAGAGAAGTAACACTCCACACTAGAGAAACGTTTCTTTTTTAAAAAAAAGCAGTGCATCAGCAGACCCTACCACTGTCTGGTGCGCGTCCGCTCTGACATGCTTTTAAATAAGCGGTAGACAGTGTAGACTAGACTGCACACCTTAGCAGAAGTGATCTAAAAATCTCCACCCTGCCTTCCGTGCAAACGGCAATGCAGCCGCGGCAGAACGGGCCAAGTGGTGAAGAAATTTACAACAGTCAACAGGTGAGTACAAATTTTAAAACACCTAAAATTCTTTAAGTTTCAAGAGAAGTAACACTCCCCACTAGAGAAACGTTTCTTTTTAATAAAGCAGTACAGCGTCAGTAAACCCTACCACTATCCACTTATTCTTAAGAGTTGTGCCCTATTTCGGATTGTCATATTTTGTTGCAAAGCTTTTGTTTGTTTGTAATTTTTGATTTCCTAATGCACTTGATCAATCAATCAATCATTGCATTTATAGGGCCCGACTCTCACCCGTGAGGCGTCAAGGCGCTTAGAAAGGGGTGGTGGTGTGGCTACTGATCGAACAGCCAGGTCGTGAAGTCTTCTGAAGGTCAGGATGTCCTGGGTCTGCAACAGGTGGGTGGGGAGGGTGTTCCATGTCTTGGCGGCGAGGTGGGAGATTGATCTGCCGCTGGTGGTCGTTCGGTGGATGCATGGAAGGAGGGCGAGGTCAGCGGAGCGAAGCTGGCGGTTCGGGGTGTAAAAGGTGAGTCGTTTAGCGAGGTATGCTGGTCCGCGTTGTAGAGTGCTTTGTGAGCGTGGATGAGGAGCTTGAAGGTGATCCTCTTGTTGACGGGAACCAGTGAAGGTCTCTCAGGTGGGCAGTGATGTGGCTGAGGCAGGGGATGTCGAGGATGAGGCGTGCAGAGGCATTCGGTATGCGTTGAAGTCTATTCTGGAGTTTGGGAGTGGTTCCCGCATAGAGGGCATTGCCGTAGTCCAGCCTTCTGCTGACGAGGGCCTGGGTGATCATCCTTCTGGTTCCGGTGGGGATCCATCTGTAGATCTTGCGAAGCATGCGGAGGGTGTTGAAGCAGAAGGAGGAGACCGCGTTGACTTACTGGGTCGTGGAGAGTGTTGAGTCCAGGATGAACCCCAGGTTGCGTGCGTGGTTGATGGGTGTCGGTGCAGCTCCCAGCCACAATAGTCGTCCTGGGCAGAGGTGGTGGAGCCGAGGATGAGGACCTCAGTCTCGTCAGAGTTCAGTTTCAGGCGACTGGTCTCCATCCATTCTGCGACGGCCTTTATTCCTTCATGGAGGTTGGTTTTGGCGGAAGCCAGGTGCTTGGTGAGGATCAGCTGGGTGTCATCGGCGTACGAGATGACGTTGAGGTCGTGCGATCGGACGATGTTGGCGGAGCGGTGCAGCCAACTGATCAAGTAGGTTAGTGGTTAAAAATAATACTCCTCTCGCCTCTGTTCTCGGTGCATCCTTTTTGCTGTAGTGAGTGCATCTTTACATAAGATGGCAGTACACCTGTATATGAGGTTGCGTCAAGCTTGCAATTGCAGTTTATCTGAGGCTGATCTAGCATAAGATCGTTCTGTCTGGCCTGAGCATATGCTAGCTGCAGATGGACCTATTTGGCATATGCTGCGAGGAGCTCAGCATTTGAGGTTCCTTGTGGTGTAATGAAAGAAGCCCGTGCATATGATGGCGGTAGCCCGGAATTTAAAGCTTCAAGAGCTAAATGAAGAAGTAGAGCAAAGTGTGCTGTGGTTGAAGTTCTATACTGACTATTGTCCCTGTTGACAATTGCTACCACCTTGTACATATTTTCCAGAGCAATTTCTATTGCTGTTAAAATAAAACCTAAACTGAAAGGCGCAATTAAAATGACCTCACTGTACAAAAAATAAAGCATTCATGTCTAGCGCTACTAAGTGCTTGTCTCCAAGTCTAATGTGGGGGCGAATTTAAATCTATTATGCTCACTCCTAGTATATTCCTTTAACTAGGATACCTATCCATGATCCTGGTTCTTTTCACATTAGAAAATCTACACTGAATATAATTTAACCCTTTGATGGTTTGTCACGTGGTAAAATAGCTTGTATTCCCATTTTAACTTCAGAAATCAAAGATCCAAGTGGGAGTACATTTCCCTAGCTTCAAAAGCCCATTACACAGACCTTTGCCTGATGGACCAGTTATAGTGGGTTATTTGTCAGTCATAATCGCTGCTGAACCAATCATGGTTCATCCTTAATTTTCTTTTCATCAGATGCACTGATACCCTGAAAGTAACTAATGCCTATACATCAATCGGAGAAAGAGGAAAATTAATTAGAAAAAACAAAGCTACATGTAATGCTTAGTGGTACCTGAAGGATGACTGTTAAACTTTGCCTAGTTCATTTGAACAATGTCATCTTTACGATCAAAACATTTGCTGAACTTATAGGCCATTGATATTAGCTGAAATGAGAACTACACAAATCTGTTCTAATTAAAAACTGTACTAGCTTTGAGGGTGACTGTTGGACTTGGCCCTTTTTGCAGGGCCATCCCCAAACTTTTTGCCTTCCTCCTGTATTTTGTCTGACCTGTTTTTGTTGGTTTTATGACTCGGGGCACTTTACCACTGCTGATCAGTGCTAAAGTGCATATGCTCTCCCTATTGTAAATTGATGTATGAATTAGTAATTCCATGGTTGGCTGATTTGGTTTACTGGTCAGACCCCAGTACAGTGCACTGAGTATGCCCCGGGCTTGTAAACCAAATGCTGCTAGTGGGCTTGCGTGAACCAACAAAAGGTTTGGCTAATCTGCAGCAGCCACGGTTGGCAGTAGGAGTTCCTGCAGGGCGGTGCGTGGGGAGGGGCAGGGTGGGGGGTAGTAATGCATGGATTACAGAGTTTAACAGGAAAGTAAACATATAAATAAATAAAACGAATTTTGTTGCGCTCACTGAATCGCATTTGGTGATGCAGTGCACTCAATTAAATTCGTTTTATTTATTTATATGTTTACTTACCTGTTTAACTCCATAATCCATACAATACTACCCCTCACCCTGCCCCTCCCCCCCCCCCTCCCCCTCCTCACGTCACCGCCGTGCAGGAACTCCTACTGCCGACCGCGGCTGATCTGCAGTAAGGCCAAGCCTTATAAACTGATAAACAATAACCAATTGCCAATACTGCAATTTGTTCACCTCACGACTGAACGATGAAGAACAGACTCAAACTGATTCTTCAGAAGATTTTTTCATTAGAATTAATCTATTTATTTCGAATACAAAATCACAACACAATATTTAGACGATACATTTTTGTTCATTCTCAAAAATTATATTAAATTGACAGGAGAGAGAACAAAGGAAAAGAATCCTACCTAAAAAACATTTTCATTCGCTAATCACTAACATTCTGTCAAACATTCACTCATGAATCCTCATTCATACTCATATGTTCAATTCTAGTGAGCTTGCAGCACTGGTTGTGCCACCCACAGAAGCAGCCTGTAAAAGTGTGTCTAAGGCCTGCCATTGCAGAGCCTGTGTGCAGTCAGGTACTGCCATGCTGACTGGGCAAGTGCATCCACTTGCCAGTCCCTAAACCTTCCCTTTTCTTCATATTGGACACCCCTATGGTAGGCCCAAGGGCAGGGTTCATTATAAGCATAAAGTAGGACATGCCCTGGTGTGTGTTGCATGTCCTAATAGTGAATTAAAGCCATTTTCGTTTTTCACTATTGCAAGGCTACCTGTTCTCCATAGGCCAGAATGGGCAGTTAAATTATTACATTTTATAATCCTAACTGACTCAGGGAACATGGTAGAAATTTGAGTTTAGTACGCCTGAACTCAGAATGATAAAATACATCTTTTAGTGAAGTTGATTTTAACATTCTGTGTTTGAAAAATACCACTTTTAGAAAGTAGGAATGTTCTTGTCTAACTATCCAAGCCTGCCTCTGCTAGGTTGTGTATTCCTTGTCTGGAGTTTGAGAGACAGGACTGGGGAGTCCAGGAGATGGGATGAGCCAGCCCAGTGGTGAATAGAGCTATCTGCATGTAGATGGGTGGGAGGAGTTGCACCTTGGACCTGAATTGGGCTGTGCCTGTCTTCAACAATGCCGGCTCCACCCCCTGTGGTGAGTGCTCCAGGACTGACCAGAACTGGTTTGGATTAGGCAAAGGCCCCTCTGCCCTCAGAGGACAAAGGATTTTGGGGTATATATAGTGGGACCCTGATCCCAAGAATTTAGATCACTTATGGTTAAACAAGAAGAAACCTTTGCTGAGGGGAGGAACCTGAAGAAACTGAGGAGAGACTATCCCTAAGCTGAAGTGCTGCTTGGGGGATTGGCCTGCAGTGGTTGCCTGACTGTCAAAGAGAGGAGAAAGGGACTTGTGTGCTTTCATCAACGTGTAAGGATCTCCAAGGGCTTGGAACAGAGCTTGCCTCCTGCTGAAGTCTCAGGGACAACAGACTTCAACCCCCAGCTCCCCATAGTTCCTTGGGAAGTGCCTGCTGCTGTTTTGGGCCTTCTGAGGGACTGTGTGTCGCAAGGAACTTGAAGCGTGACTTAAGAGGAAGAAGCGTGTCGCCGTCGCATCTTGGATGTTGCCGCTGTAGCTGTCGTATTGCACTGCATCGAGAAAAGCGTCTCGCAACGAAGAGGAAGCGTGTCGCTGCTGCTGCCGTCGCATCTTGGATATCGCCGCTGTAGCTGTCATATTGCACCGCATCGAGAGAAGCGTCTCGCAACGAAGGAGAAGCGTGTCGCCATCGCTGATGCTGCCGTCGCATCTTGGATGTCGCCGCTGTGGCTGTCGTAATGCACCGCATCAAGAAAAGCGCCTTGCATCCGCGGAGAAGCGTGCCGCCGTCGGAGCTGCTGTCGTCACATCATGGATTTCGCCGTTGTAGTTGTCGCATTGTGTGGAAGCTTCTCGCAACGTCAGAGAAGAGTGTCTCAGCCGAAGCTGTTGTCGTCGCATCGCGGAGCACGGGTGTCGCCGCTGCAGCTGACGCATCGAATCGAGACTTCTCGCATCATCGGAGAAGCGTGCCGCATCTGGAAGACCTTCACGTCTTTATTTCTTTGCACCGGAACTTAGCAGCATTTCCATCACTGCAACACTTTTGTTGTGGAAGCGTACCGCATCGTAAGGTACATTGACTCAAAGTGTCGCATTTTAAGAACTGAACAGAACTAAGCTAAAACTACCATTTTAAGTACAGTATTCTGGATTTTTGTTTGTGGTCTTGTGATAAGTCTATATAAAGAATACTTATTTTTTATATAAAACCTGTGTGGTGTCCATCTGTAGTGTTGTCACTTGATTACTGTATGTGGTCACAAATGCTTTACACACTGCCTCTGAGATAAGCCTGTCTGCTCGTGCCAAGCTACCAAGGGTGTGAGCAGGGGTTATTTTAGGAGTGTACCCCCTTACCCTGACTAGAGGCAAGGGTCCCTATTTGTCACAAGTATCTACCTGTGCCAACTAGAGACCCCCAAATCGAACAGTGACCTATTTAAGCATTTTGAACAGTGTAATAAAGAATTCCACCTCCCGGAACATGCCCGATTACAGTACCTTCAAATTCGACACTGGCTATGCGCACCTCCTGCCATCCAGGGAGCGACCCGACCCTTTACCCCATTTGAAACATTAGTTCGGTCTTACGATGGGCCAGAGAGGCCTGATTTCCCGAACATATCAAATGCTGCAACACTCTGATCCGAACTCATGCCATACCTACCGAACATGTTGGCAATCACACAGTGTAGACGAATTCTCCCCCAAACATTGGGAGCAACTATGGCGAGATATCCCGACTAAATTTAGAAGTATATCGCTGCGTGACACGGCCTATAAGATCATGACGCGGGGGTAGTACACCCCTCAGCAATTACATTAAATGTTCCCCAATACCCTACCCACTTGTTGGAGTTGTCATAATGCAATAGGTGACTTTTTGCATATATGGTGGCACTGCCCGTTGCTAACCGCCTTGAAATCCTTAGCCACATTAAAGAAGTTGTTGGATATACTATACCTGACAATCCAATAGTGGTCATTTTGGGGTTTCAGCCTACAACCCTCCGTGCCATGACCCAAGATAATTGGCGCATAATATCTCACATGGTGGGAGCAGCCAAGCAGACAATAGCAGTATATTGGAAGAAGCCAGATACGCTGCCCACTGCTCTATGATTTGCCCGCCTTTGACACAAAATGGCAATGGAGCTTTTCACAGCTCAGATTACTTTCACCACAAATAGATTCACAATCACACGGCAACCACTGTTTTTTGTCAAATCTGTTTATTGGCATTTATATATTTCAACAGTACATTGGGTACACCATTATAAGCAAGGCAGTTTTTTCAGTTGTGCCTGGTTATCAATGCACTGGCAGTGCGGCATATCAGGAGGGCCCTACAACAGTTGCGCAAGAACAGCATGCAGTCGGATCTCGGGCGCCCAAATATGCCCTCAACATAAGAGAGTCAATGCGTCCCATTTCTGCGTGCAGAGACAATTTTGACATGTGCAACGAAATTGTAAAAAAAAAACATGCGCAAGTTAACAAGAACATCAAACAGCGGCATTGTCTCCAGGATACAGTATAAATCGTCCCCCCCTCTTCCCATCCCTTAGGGCCCCCCTTTCTGCCCCCCCCTGCCTGTCCCACCGCTCCCCCTAAACGTGCATGCCTCCACTTCTCTCACTTCCTCGCCACAATTACATGCTGTGCACCTATCAGTGTGTCAGGTGTGCCGTCCGCTGCGCACCCCCGTCTATCCACTGTAGCTACTTAGTCCCCCTCCACTCTCCCATCCTCGACGGCCTCTGCCTCCTGTAAAGCATTAAGCATGCGCTCCCAGTGCTCCCCCATAGGTTCCCTGCGGAGCCCCACCGTTTCCTCTCTCCGGATGGCAGTCCACTCTGCTCGAGCCCACGACAGGAGGGACAGCATCCATGCCCGTACATTGGGCGAGTCTCTTGCCTTCCATCTCTTGGTGAGGAGTCGCGCCGCTGCTACCATCCCCAGATCAAGGAAGCGGGACGATGCCTTGTCCTTGGGCAACCGCTTGAACTGATGCAGGAGAAATTCAGACCAGTTACAAGGAACAGTGCGGCCGGTACATTGCGTGAGCAGCGCACTAATGTCTCTCCAGTTATTGCCAAGGCCTGGGCAGTGCCACAGAAGATGAAGGAGATCCGCGTTCAGTTCACCACATCTGGGGAAGACGCATCCGCCCTGTGGAAGTATTTATTTATTAAATCGGGGTAGAGATAAGCCCTGTGAACTACGTACACTTGGATTTGGCGAAAGCGCATATTTATGGGGATACGTACCGGGCTTTTTAGTATCTTTTCCCATTCCTTGTCCACCAGCGCTCGTCCCATATCGCGTTCCCATTTCCCGCGGAGTGGGGTCAGGTCCAGTTCCGTGTGTATCCGCAGGGATGCGGCAAACCACTTAACCAGATGCCTGCCCCTGCCCATGACATGCAGGTATTGCACCGTCAAGTGCTGTGCGGGTTCCTCTACAATTTCGCCCCACTTGTCCGCCATGCGGGCCGGGAGGGAGTGGTGCATTAGGAACCCCCCGGGGGGAGCCCAGTGTCAGCGACTAGCGTCTCAAAGGGAATCAACGCTCCATTTTGGTATAAGTCGCCTAACGTCTGCACATCCGCCTCCTGCCACTGCTCCAGCATGCGGTGCGTGAGGACCCCCTCTCCCCCTGGCGAGCCTTCCAGCGGCACCACAGGTGCATATGGGAGCACCCTCCTCGTAACTCAGCTGCCAGGCTTCTGGGAAAAATCCCCAAACATCAATCTGCCTCGAACACCATCAGAGAGTTGCAATGGCTATCCATCAGAAACAGAATAAAGTTTAAGACTCTATGCATTGTGTACAAGGCCTTGCATAATCTAGGACCAGCCTATCTCGTCCACAATCTGATTCCCTATTGTCCGTCCAGAACATTACGTTCCTCAAGTCTAATTGATCTTGTGGTTCCCTGCACTAAAACTGTCTCATGGGGTGACAGAAGATTTCTGGTGTCAGCTCCAAAGCTGTGGAACACTCTGCCCCACTTGATCAAAGCCAGCCCTTCTCTCTGGTCTTTTCGTAAGCAATTAAAGACCTGGCTTTTTAATCAATAGATCCCGCTCCCTCCTCTCAGGTTAAATACTACAGATACTCAGCGCCGAGACGCCCACAGGCCTTTGTTTGCGCTTTAGAAATATCAAAAATAAATAAATAGAGCGGTAATCCGCTCCAGGGTATAGGGCGGCTCGCGCGTGGCAGTGTCTTTCTTCCCCTGTCTGCTAACCAGCGGGCGATCCATTGGAGCTGCGCTGCCAGGTAATAGTGTTCAAAACAGGGAGCAGCCAAGCCCCTTTCGTCTGTGGGTAAGAACAATTTCCTGAGAGCCAGACGATGCCGAGATGCGCCCCAGATAAAGTCTTGTAGGATCTTGTTCAGTTTGGAAAAGAAGGACGCGGGCCCAAACAAGGGCAGATTCGCAAAGTAGTATAAAAGCCGGGGAAGCATCACCATTTTGGCCAGTGCCACTCTGCCTGCGGGTGTCAAGGGGAGCGTGGACCAGAAGCCGATCTGGGATTTTAACGCCTTCACCGCTCTTTCCAGGTTCCCATCCAGTAGGTCTGCCGGTTGGCGGTAGATCTGGATCCCCAGGTATTTAAACGTGTCCGCCCGCCACTGGACTCGTGTGCCATGGAGGCTATACTCCGGATGAGCAACCTCACTGTTAAAGGCATAGAGGCAGGACTTGCCTGCATCGACGCGGAGCCCCGAAAGATCGGCAAAGCGGCTTAGCAGCTGGACCAGCAGCTCCGGTATGTGGCTTACGTCTCGGACAAAGACCAATAGGTCATCAGCATATAATGACACCTGGTGAACGCCGTCGCCCAGTGGGATACCATCCGCCAAGAGCTGTCTCAGGGCCACAGCTAAGGGCTCCATGGCTAGCGCAAAGAGCAGCAGTGACAGAGGACACGCCTGACGGGTGCCCCTGCCCACCGCCACTGGTTCCGACAGGAACGGCCCCAGTCGGACGCCGGCCACAGGTCTCCTATACAAGAGTCCCACCGTTTGCACAAAGTTTCCTTCCAAGTCGTACGCGTCCAACACCGACATCAAGTAGCCCCACTCAAGGCAGCCAAAGGCCTATTTAAGTCCAGTACCAGGCACCCCGCTCTGGGCCAGACTGCCGCCGCCTCTGTCGCTACCCTGAAATACCTCCTGAGGTTCAGGGATGTGGACCTTGTTGGCACAAATCCATTCTGGTCCGAATGCACTAAATGCGGAACCGTCGGCGCCAGACGCTCTGCAAGGATTTTGGCTAGTATCTTGTGTCTGTGTTAAGCATCGCCAATGGGCGATAAGAGCTCAGAGACATGGGGTCCCTGTCAGGCTTAGGCAGGAACACTAAGAACGCTTCCCGCAGAGATGGCGGGAGATGGCCCACGTCGATCGATGCCCTGTACATCCGGAGGAGCTGAGGCGCTAGGATGTCCCTATTTGCTTTGTAGTATTCGGCCGGTAGGCCGTCAGGCCCCGGCGTTTTCCCGGTCGCCAGTGCTCGGATCGCATCTCCCACTTCCTCCAAACGACAACCACTGTTAAATCACTTTTCGAGATTAGAATACACCTGTTTTACCCCACCTAAACTTCGGGCTTTGCAACTCTTCGAAGATGCCAATACACCCCAACATGAGGATGAACTGCCTGATGTATGTCATACGGCTCACACGGACAGCCCAATATCCGACCATTAACATACCTATTCTGGCAACTCCTTAGCCACCCTCCCCTCCCTCACCTGGGACTTTCTTCTTTCTTTTCTGCAATCTCTGGCACTCTCTTGCTTGGATTTTGGAATATAATTGAATGTATAATGTTAGGTAGCGTTTTACTATTTCATATCAGGCACGAGATATTGGACAGTGTAAGTTGACCTAGAAGTGAGACTGCTGTAACTGTCTGACTCTAATGCTACACTAGATTGATCCTTTTCTGTGTAATTGTTGATGACTTTTTTATCTTTTATAAAAGAAGATTTGAAACAAAACCGTACTTGCTTGAGATGCTAACATAGCACAGTCACCTTTACTTTTGTGTGCCTCAGCACATAATTCAGGAACTTCAGTGGATCCTAAACCTTGATCTAAAATATAAAAAAAATAAAAGCCCCTATTGACTACGATACAATATTGGATTGTCTCACCATCACCAAATGCATCAGCATCATTTTGGTTCCTATCCTTGAATCTGCCTTGTTGTGCTAGAAGGACTCTGAATCCCCACCATCCCTATGCACACCATTCAGTTTGCAAAATAGTGGAACCTTCGATGTATAAACCATAAATGGGAAGTTCCTAATTGTGTTGCCAGGATACCAAATGGAGCAGTAGCCATATGTGTTTACCAAATCGAATTCCTGATTCAGCGCTACAAACCCTTACTTGATCAGAAGTTAACAAATATTCATGAATAGCTTCAGACTGTATTTGGAATTTACCCCAACATCATCTTTTTTTAACAAAAACACGAAGTCAATAATTACATTATATCACTGTTGTCTCAATGTCACCACCAACGTTTCGTTTTGTGTAACCCTTTGCTTACATGCTATCCTATGTGTTGCTGGTTCTGTAATACTATAGGTCTACCCTCTCCGTGTAGTTAACTTTTTTAATGCTGATTTTCTTGTAGAATGTTCCACAAACTCGTTCATGTGAATTATACCTTACCTTGCATTTTTCATAGTTTTTCTTACTTTTTAAAAAAGTAACCATACATTTCTGCCCACTCTAATTTGAAAAGGATTCACCATCGTTTTTAGAGCCTTCAGCCCAGCATTTCTGATGTACTTTGTTTCCATGGTGGGGTCTACTTCCTGGCAGCTTCTGATACTTAAGCTGGGTTCACTGCATGCTGCCTGACAGGAAAACTGAAGTTTCCCAGTTGTTCAAATAAAATCTGTAGAAATCAAGGGGTATTAAGATCACTAGTAAAAATGAGTGAAGGTTTTCTCGCTGCCTAATGCCTCACTTTGTTCTCTTGGAGATGTCCATTCAAGGAGAACTTAGAATGCTGCAACTTAGTAGCAGAAGAGTTCTACACCTTATTTTGTACTCCCCATGCCTCTGGTTGGCACACAAGTGGAGTGCTTCAGCATCGGTAAATCTCTTGAGACACAGACCTCAAAGTAAGTCATCTGCCCCACAATATCATGACAGTAAAGTTAAAATAGTTTTTGGTATTCAATAGCAATAAAGGGAGATTATTTAAAAAAAACTACAACACATCCCAGTATTTCATAGAGTACATTTGTATTCAGTAATATATATCTTGGTATTCCAGTCATTCAGAAAACTGCAACAAGACCATACAAAGTTCAAACAAGCAACCACATTTCTCAACATGTTCCCAGTTTAAAAACCAACAAAGTACATAAAGGTATTCATGTGCAAGGTTTTTTTTTAATTCATCAAACATGTTCATATTAGAGTCAAACAATTCATTAAACCTCACAGAAAGCAAGCAGTGGGAAAGGGTGCAGGCTTTTATAAAATATCTCCTTCCCTAAGTGACAAGATGCTTCATACATCTACTGAAACCCCCTTGTCCCTTTTTGTAATCATGATGTGACATGTATTTCATCAGAGCTCTAACCGTCTGAATAATTATGATAGGGCTCACATTATATCAAGGTTTTGATCTAGTAAGGCTTTAATTTTACAACCTTGCCACAAATCTACATACTGAGAGTGGAAACAGGCAGAAAACAGTAGTTCACAAACCCTTCTCCATTCTTTTGCCACATTGGAAAATAATGAAATGTATTCCTGTTAAAAGTAGAAGCAACCCCTTTTCCGGGGTGGGGAAAAAGGGATGTAGGGAAAGTGAATATGTAAATGCTCGGATGTATAGTTTTGCACATGAAAATTGAAATTACAAACGTTGTCGTAGTACTGGTATGAGTCCTACTTCTGTAAACTCTTGTGAATTTCTGAAACTTTTAAATCTGTACCAGTGCAAGGACGTTTACATGTGAGTGCAGTTTGGTGACTTTAAGAGCTGGGCTCCTAGGTTATTTTAATTTTGCCCATAATTGTTTTATACCAATTCCCTAATATTAGTCTTTTTTTTGCAATATATTGGCATGCATTGAACACATTTTACTAAACAATGCTTTTTATAAATGATATTTAAAGTTGCCTAATAATTTAACCAGACATCGTTTTATTCAAGTAAAAAAAATGTTGTAACATTTTATTTGAAAGCAAACACTCACAAATGTTGCTTTCATGTTTCTGTGTGTATTTGCATACAATAGGGGAGCTTTATCAGCCTCAAAGTGTTACATGTGAAAATATGTTAATACTGAAACTGCTGTTAGTGATTGCAGGTTAAACTCACAGCTTGCTACATTGCCTTAGTCTGTACACCCTAATAGTAAAAGCGTTTGCATTAATGAATCCAATATACAAGTCTGAATAAATTATACACACAGAAAAAGATCCTGCCTTAGTGTCAGACAGTTGTGATTTGATTCATTAATGCAAACGCAGGGGGTTGGGGCCTAGTTGTCCAGTTGACAAAATAAACATGAAAACGTTTTCTTGACCCCAATGAATGTGTCCTGGGTGTCAGACAATAGTAATTCCCCACCCCTGAGTATGGTAATATGCTGCTCTGAGAAGATACACGGAAAAGTGAAAAAAATGCTAAGTTGGGTAAGACACAAGTAATTATTGTTCGAATTGATTTACCAAGCAGAATTATATAGGCTTCACTGCTGTATTTTCTAGTAGCCAACAAGAGGTACCAGTAGGTCACTGTTACTTAATTGATCTCTGAATGCCCATTAGGGGCATTTCATGTGGACAATACATTTGTAACAGATGTCTACATGTCCACTTTTTTCTGTCTGTCAGACACAGACCTTTGCTTCTCCTTTGCTTCTGCTTTTGGGCAATACTTTTTTTTCGTTTCCTTTCTCTGTACTGGAGGGAGCCTGTTTGTGCTCGTGTTTTGCCGGTTCTTATTTAGATCTTAAAAGAACTTGCCTCATGTTAGTTAGTGATGGACATCAAAACAGTGTATTCCATTCAACAGGCTGTTCATGCCAGCTGGCCATCATATGGCTTGGGTCTCGTGTCGTCTTGATCAATCATCATCTAGAGAAATGTTTCATTTTCTTAGCTGGAATTTCTCCAGTATTTCTAGGAAGCCTGCGTATTTTGATGTCTAAATGGGGGCATGTGGTTCTATGTTACAGAACTATGAGCCCCTATTTGCACTTCGACACAGGTCGGCTTCCCAGAAAGGTGTAAGCTGTGGAAAGGCTTGTAGTATATGGTTAGTCCTGAGGAACGGATAGAACAAGCATTGGTAAAGCCAATATGTATAGCCTATAAAACCTCTCGGCTTTGACAATGTCTTTACCCATTCTGTACTGCTTCACTGCTGCTTTACAGCATTGGTTTAAAAAGAATAGCAAATACCTGACTGCTGTGTCATTTGATAGGCACACACATGCATTCACTAAACATGCACGCTCCTACATAAGGAAAGAACTATGTGCAGCACGGAGGGGGAGAAGCACACGGGTGAGAGAGCAACATGAGTGTGGGTTGAGGGAAAGAAACACCTGGGCGAAAGAGAGCAAAGGGAAGGGTGGGAAGCATGCAAGGGAGATAGCTGGAAAACACATGCCCTCTCAAGGAGTGCTTAACAAAAACGAAAAAGCATGAAGCATGGAACCATGCAAATATATGGCAAAGAACCTGTGCTCCATGGGAGAGACCAATGCAAGATGGACAGGCACAAGCCAGGAAGCCATCCAATGGAAGCAAGCAAATGGGAGTCACAAAAAAGCCAACCAATGGCGAACAGTAGGCAGGCATCAAATCACTGTATTTTCTTGGTAAACCCACAATAAGTCCTTCGCAACTAGACAGCTTGCTGAGTCTGGTAGGCTAAACCTAACAATTGTAACAGGAACTGATTAAAAAGTGATTACATCATTATGTAATCCATCGAATTATAGTACTAGCATAGCACTTTTAAATGGCTACGTTCTAAGAGCATAGTGGATAATGTAGATAATGTAGAAAATCGGGACTGATCCTCCCTTTGAATATAGCCCAGGTCAATTCTTTCCAGAGTGTTACTTCGTGAATGTGTGGAGTTTATCTTTCTTGATATTGATGGGTGAGGCTAGGTCCGACTCTAGTGGGCCTTAGTTTAATATTTATGAAGGCTCCCAAAATAGCATGTTATCATATTTGCATTTCCAAAAGATCCAGTGAGCTAGATAGAAAGTATTGAGAAGTGCATAGCACCTTCAGTGGTTCAAAGTTGTTTAGCTTGGTATTTGGTGCAAGCTGCTTTGTATGTGAAGCCGTTTTTCCTGAAAGTAAAGCTGCGTTTTCTGAAAGCATTTTTTTGGTTTCAATAGACTGCCTTTGCAGGAAGCTCAGTTCAGTTTGATGTAGTCCATAAACGCAATCCTAGACCAGCCAGATCATCACATTACCTCACCTTTAGCTGTAGTGGGTGGCTTTTTGGGAGGCAAGTCAGAGAGGACAATCACATTGTCCAGCCTGCAAAGTATTAGTCTTGTGTTACTGTACACCCATTATTGTAATGGAATGAATTATGTTTCTTGGAAAGCGAAGAAGGAATTTTGCATATATTTTTGATCTGCTTCTAACTCGTAAATCATTTTGTGATTAAGACTAGTTTCAGGTAGGTGCTATCTTCCTCATGAACATTGAATAAGCTGTGAGTGGGCAGTCTAAAAGGGAATAGGACAGAAGCAGGAACTCTATTTTTTCAGGTGTTCCTTTAAGGTGATTGTATGGCATATGATTCGGTCATGCATCCAAACATTCACAGAGATCGGTGAAGACCTGCTCACCTGTTGCTTTGGGCTGCAGTTGGTATCACCTGCGTAATCCAGCGAGGTCACAAACCATTGACATTCCCTTTAGAACGTGCCTCTCTTTTGCCCGGTCAGGTATGTGATTCAGAAAAGGTCACAAATGCCCTTTTGCATATCGGAAACACATTTCTGATTCGCAAAATATTTTGGTTGCATTGTAAAGAAGTGTCTTATTGTAAACCCTTTAACTTTGTCATTCATAGGCTTCAAAACACTTTTGTTCATTGGGACCAAAGCAGTGGCGGTTCTTCTGCTAAGGGGAAGGAGCGTCGCCTCACTGCTATTTCAGCAGTGCAAAAAAAATTAACAAATTATAATAACAGGACGTTATTATTATTTTATTTTTCTGTGCGGGACTCGGAACCGTGGCGGGTCTGGACCCAGTGACGCCAGAGCAGAGTGCGGAGTGTTTTGCATCCTCTAAGTGCGCATGTCTGTTTGGTCGGCCCTCTTGGGCCTGCCAAACCGTCATGCGTACTTAGCATGTTCTCCACTGGGCTGTGTTGAACAGCGCTGTGGAGAACATTCCCGGACTCCCAGGCCCTGCCTGAGCGGCCAAACTGGCCGCTCAGACCAATCACGACATGAGCAGCGCTTCTGGTGCTACCAACAGATGAAGAGGACGGAGGAGGGGCTTGCGGTGGTGAAGCGGTGTGGCAGCGAAGGTAAGTTTATTGATTTATTTATTTATGTTCTATTCCTCCCCCCACCGCAAATACCCCCGTTCCGTGGCAGCCGCCACTGGACCAAAGAGAGACATTTGAGAATTCAGCTAGCAATTCCATCGCATGTCTTCATGGTGCTTATAAGATTTTTATGGTGAAGTACCAAAAGCTAAGGAGAAGCCTCAGTAACGAGCAGAAATGTGTTGCCTTTGCCCAAGATTTGAATAAGAGTCTCAACAGCGTTCATGGGTGGTGTTTCTGTTCTGTATACTTGCCAGAGTTATGACTGATATTCACCTAGTACTTGTAATTGATTTTGTCAGGAAAGAGGAGCGTAATAAAGCTTTAATTATTGAGCTTCGAACAGTCGCAAAGTCTGTTCTGATGTTCCTGTTCCAATATCATATCAGCCACCATCAATCAGCGAGAAAATGTGCGATAATATACCGTAGTTCTCTTTGCCACTAGTATGTATTGCAAACCTATCTAAGAAGCTGAGCTGTCTAAATGTGTTTGCCAATAGCAATGGACCCGCTAAAATCTCACTGAAGATGGTTCAAGATAGTATAGAATAGCAGAAATGCAGCTTTCCCTCATGTAATGATTGTCTGCAAAATTTCTGAATATAAAGCAGTGGGAAAAGAAAAGAAATGCAGCTTTCATTTTTAAAAGATGAATATACATATTGATGATCTCAAACACAAAACGCTAAATAACTTTCTGTGAAGGAACACATTGCAGAGGCATGTTAGTGGCTTTGAACTATACTTCAAGACAAACCGTAACGGCACGGCACCATTTTCTGTGGATCTATGGTTTGAGAGAAAAGATGAGTATAGCAGGTTACTGTTGTCATTTACACACAACACTCTTCTGAGTAGTTGTAGACAGACAAAATTTAAAACAAGGTTGATACCTTCCATGTTTTATTTGCCAATAAATGAATATACTAGTAATAAGATTTATTCATTGAGGTGAAGAAACAAGAAATGTTGATAGAGGCTTGTGTCGGGGGAAAACAGCACTCTGCTTTATCATCCTTATGGTGCAAGGCCTACTGTACCGTGCCTGTTTCCTAGTAAATATAATCCAGATGGTGTGGCCGGCTGCTTGAGAAGAGAGCTCTTGTGCTATATCGAGCACAGTAGGTATGTGTAAACAACACTTGCTAAGATGCTCTGATTTCTGTCTGGCAGCATGGTTCCGAGTTGGAACTACTTCAGTCCTTAGAATGCAACTTATTTTACTAGGAAGAATGAATCCTACAAACTGCTTTTGCAACCCTTGGCCTTACTGGCTCACTAAAACAAAAAACCCCAATCTTCATTTTGTTATAATTTTAATTTGTATTGTTGTAAACTAATTTGTTGAGCAAGGACTGTCCAATAACCTCCTTATTGCAAATCACAATATTTAAAATCTTCAACCCACCCCAAGACTGCACCAAACATTCCAGAACTTCACCACCTGGGTAACCGACGCCACTGACCAAATCGCCCCCATCAAACAAGCCAAGACCTGCAGATCCACCAAGCAAGTCAGCTGGTACACACCATATCTCAGGACTATGAAACGCAGCTGCAAACTGGAGAGAAGATGGTGCACAAGCAGACGCACCTCAAACTGAGAAAACTCCAAGTTAGCCCTCTACAAATACCATCAGCGACTCAAAGATGCAAAAAACATGCCCTAGCAAACCCCATTAAAGCAAGTGCCAACCACACCATAAAACTCTTAAGCGTCAGAGAGTTATCCTGCCCTACAGCCACTGAGAACACAATCCCCTCTCACAGGAACTTTGGGACACTCTAGCAGACCATTTCCAAAAAAAGATATATACCACTTCGAGACCCAACACACCAACCTCCACATCCAGCTCACTGCAGCGGAAGCTTACCACAACCAACCACTCACCCCATGTGAACACCTGACCACATAGGGCACCACAGTCATCATGAACTCCAACCACTCAGGAGGACCCATGGACCCCTGCCTCCACCACCTCCTAAACCTCGGTGGCAAGAACATGGGCCGCCAACTCAACACCATAGTCAACGCATCCATCGCCAAAGCCACCTTTCCCAATGCATGGCAACATGCAGAAGTCCGATCTCTCCTCAAGAAGCCCTCCGCCAACCCGGCGAGCTCCAGAACTACTGCCCCGTCTTTCTTCTCCCTTTTCCGACGATACCCAGCTCATCCTCTTGCTCTCTGCAGACTCCACCACCATGAATACCAGCTTCCACAACTGCATGAAGAGCATTACCGACTGGATGAAGACCAACTGTCTGAAGCACAACACTGACAAGACCGAACTTCTGATCTTTGGCAACATTACCTCTCCTTTGGGCTACAGCAGGTGGCCTGCAGAACTCTGACCCACACCCACACCGACAGGCCACGCCCGCAACCTCGGCATCATCCAGGACAGCAAGCTCACCATGAAGCAACAGATTAACACAGTCTCCTCTGCTTGCTTTCACATACTCCGCATGCTCAGAAGAATCTTCAAATGACTCCACATCGACATGAGGGAAACTGCCACCCAAGCCCTAATCACCTGCCGGCTGGACTATGGCAATGCACAGTTGGCAGGAACCACCATCGAACTCATGAAGAGACTACAGACAATACAGAACTCAGCGGCCAAGCTCATCCTCAACTTGCCCAAGCGGACCTATATCATCCCACAACTTAGGAACCACCACTGGCTCCCCTTCCAAAAATATGCCAATTCAAGATATTGATACATGGCTACAAAGCCCTCCATGACCTAGGACCAGCATACATCAGCCACCACCAGATCTTTCGCCACCCATTCAGAGAATGTTCTCTCCGCCGCCCTCGTACAGACCCAGCCATTTGCCAAAGCCACAGTGGAGGCTGTGCCTTCTTCTACCTCACCACCAAGTCCTGAACCAGCTTTCCCCTCCACCTCTGTATAACACCCTTGCTGGGTAAATTCAGGAAGATACTCAAGACCTGGCTCTTCGACTTAGCCCTGTAACCTACTGCCTGGATATCCTCATGGGTGATAGTAGCACTGTACAAATACTGCCTGATTCAACAAAGAAGGCTACCTATCCATAATATCGTTCTAGTCTTGCATAAAATTGCAAAAGGTAATTGTTTCTTTTTGAGCTGCAGCAGAATTTGCCATTCACATAATGGCATTTGACTTAGTAGATCATATCTACATTACTGTCATGTTCACATTATGTTCGTTTGTATTCTCAGATTTTCGTTATGGCAGTGTCCTCCTGGTGTTGTGTCTTCAGTGTTGCCATGGATACTACAGCTCTCCTGGTGTTTAACCCCTTCAGTGCTCATGACAAGGTCAACTCGTCATGGGTTTTACCTGCCCTGTGCTTATGACGAGTTGACCTTGTCATGAACAATGGGGATCATGTATATTCAGCACAGGACGGGAAAACGCCCTAGCAGCCAAGGTGTTAAGGATAGGTTGAAATCTAAAGGAAAGTTAATGAAATCTGCCTCTAATTGGTTTATTGGAGAGTGTATCTTAATGGGCACAAATGATGAACATATATATAGCTAATAGCTTTTAGAAAGGATGTACTTTTCTGCGGCCTGAGTGCGCCTAACAACCTGGGTAGATTATGCCCTGCTTTGAATTTTGACCTACTTTGAAAGACGTTTGCTTGTTCGCGTATGCTATAATTTGTGTTCAGTGATTTACAGTGGAGCGACATGGCTCCTTTTTTTAGATTCGGCATTAGCCAAGACCTTTTAATTTTACTGAAATTATATATGTAATCTGCTTACTTATTGGGGATTTTAGCTAGAACTTTCTTGGTTGTTGTATTATCACATTTTTCTTCTACCCATTACAACATACAGCATGGGACACTGGGTCTGCCCACTTCAGCCATTAGCTGACTTCACTGTGAGTGAAGGCATTCTGATCTTTCACAAGGAGCTCATCTATACCCAAAGTAGTTCCTTTCAGTGCCAGGAAGTAACAAGACCGTGTTTGCTTTTTGAGAACACAAACATATTTTTGCTTTTAGCCATTTTTAGGTTGAGCTGGAGAAAGCAATGCGAAGCATTGCGTCCAGCTCGACAACTATAGTTGCCCGTCTCCTGGGAATCTGAGACAGGGGTCGGGCACGCGCGGCGATTGGTGTCTGTGGACCCGCACGTCCAGGCCTGCGCCGTGCCCATCTCCTGCCTCAGATTCCCTTAAGTGCGCAAACACACACACACAGCCACACTCATGCATGCACGCATGCACACACACACACACACACACACACACACACACACACACAGCCAACCCCCCCTCACTCACCTGGCTCTTTTGTCGCGACTCGCCTGTTATCTCCGCCGCATCACCTGGCCTGTTCGAAGACGGGGACGCATTGTAATGAGCCCCGCAGAGTCCCGATGTCAGTCAGTGGTGCGGGGTGTCCTGGAGTCCCACTCGCGCTAGCCCTAGTGTCCGCGCACGGCTTACGTCACTATCCGGCCGCCTCTGCCCGGCTAGACTTCTACCGCCGGTGGGCGGTGCCTCGCCGCGCTTCCTGCCCCGCCTGCAGCGGATTGGCGCGGCCGCGCTAAGCACCGCCTTGTTTGCCGAGTAAACTCCCACTGCGCTAATCAACAATGCTATCAACCAGGCGGAGCGTGCTCAGGTACCGCTGACTGACATCCCGCGTGCCTGCACTGCCAGGGAGACGACCGTGGCTAGCATCGGCAAACAACGTTTGTAAAGTCCATACGTGGAAAAAGTGAGAACTATTGCGCTTGCTATTGTTTGTTTTATTTCTGTGCGAATTGGTCACGTGTGAATGTAACCTCTGCACACCACAAATGAAACTTTGCTGCTCCTCCTGGCAGACTTAGTTGTGTCGAGTGTTTGCCTCCTCTTAGAGTAAAGGTGCGAGTGATCCCCATTTGGTAACAGTAGTTGAACATCGCTGTAGCATTCCAGGGGAGGAGCGAGTAGAGCTTCCTGCGTGCACCGATCGCGGAGTGGGTGGTATGTGTATTGGTGGAGTAGATGTGCGTCGGCGGAGCTGGGCAAGCTGAAAGGGCTGTGTTAATATAGCAGGGTTTGCATTTGTGGCTTTTTTGGGGGGGCATCCTTGGGTACAGACGCTGCATCGGGGCCTGCTCCAAGCATGGAGGAAGGAGCTGGCGGGTAAGGGGTTACTTGATGTAATTCCTTGAGTTTTCGTGCGCTTGGTTGCTGCGGTGTGTATCGCAAGGGTGGAGGTTAACTTGCTCGGGCTTCTGGAAGAGCAGGCTGATATGGGACAATGGATGCTTTCGGAAGGAGATGCATATTTAATCTTATTTATAAGGTTGATGTGTTTGTTAATTGCTGTGTGCACCTGGTAGTTTATGGGAGGGAGTGTCTGCTTCACCAGGTGTCACTTGGGGCAATATCATTGGTAAATTTGGCCACTTTTTGTTTTATTGGTCTAACAGATGATAAAACCGCTTCACCACCACAACGTTTGATCCTGGGCACACTTTCAAATACTACACCCATCCGGTGGCTGAACTGCTTGCCGCACAAACAGTTTGGTCTCCAGAGCTAAGGCCGAGATGCTGGGATGAGGGTATTAGATCTGTGGTTTGCGTTGTTCGTTTTACTGTGCCAACAGTTCAACGAGACACTGTAGCATAACTGAAGTAACGGTGCCTCAGTGGTTAAGTGCACGCCCTCTCCCGGGTTTGTAGGGAGAAAGGGGTTTTCAAATAACAAAGAAAGAGGATATCTGTGGTGATATTGTTCCTGCTGCCGTGAGATCGGACGTGTGTCTGCTGGTGGTTTGGACTAAGCATGGAAGATCAATATGCAGCGCAAGCAGCGCATTTTGTCCCATACTACATTACATTTATGTAAATTTTCACACTATGAGAACTCAAGTTGAAAATCATTATTACCAGTTCAACACTTAACTTGTTTAATACTTAGAAACAGGTGCTGCAATGCATATACAGGAGAGAGTTAAGCATGCACTCTGACGCTCATGGGCTGGACATTGTGGGCTGCCTGAAACTGAATTCCTTCAGCTGCTGGTAATGTATATCAGCGGGTTAATGCGCATACTGCAGAGCTCAGCTTGCAACCTTAAAGGAATCTACTGGCTCAGCCTTTCATCCTTCCTTATCCTTCCTTAGTGCCACTAAGCTGGACAAATCCCTGTGAATAATAATCATCGAGGCAGTACAGCTTCTCCTCTGCACTAGTAACTTAAGAAATCTTATCGCCCTTACTCTATCTATCTATCGCCCTCACTCTATCTATCTATCGCCCTCACTCTATCTATCGCCCTCACTCTACCTATCGCCCTCACTCTATCTATCGCCCTCACTCTATCTATCGCCCTCACTCTATCTATCTATCTATCGCCCTCACTCTATCTGTCTATCGGCCTCACTGTTATCAATCACCCTCACTCTTATCTATCACCCTCACTCTTATCTATCGCCCTCACTCTTATCTATCACCCTCACTCTTATCTATCGCCCTAACTCTTATCTATCGCCCTAACTCTTATCTATCGCCCTAACTCTTATCTATCGCCCTCACTCTTATCTATCGCCCTCACTCTTATCTATCGCCTCACTCTTATCTATCGCCCTCACTCTTATCTATCGCCCTCACTCTATCGCATCACCACAGCATCACTCAGCACCACCACAGCATCACTCAGGGGCAATACAACATCACTATGCGCTACCTCAGCATCACGGAACGCCACAGCATCACTCGTCGCCACCACAACATCACTCAGCGCCACCACAGCATCAATCTGTGCAACCATTCAACAACTGGTTCAAGTATATTCTCTCAATGTTTCAAGCTTTATTACATATGTCACAATTTTTTTTACAAATATTTCTCTTCTGTTCTTGGATTTTCGTCACAATAAAATACACTGAACATAATCTTCACAAAAGGTATTTACAAAAGTTTAAGCTAATGCCATTATAAATTACAATAACTTTTATTTAAGTATATTAATTAAAAAAAAATTAAAAGCCATTGTTATTTGTAATATCAATACATCTAAGTCACGTAAATACAACACATATTGCATTACAAATGCTATAGGTGTCACATTTGCGAAAGTTAAAACTATTGGCATTGTAAATGATAAAGCTATTAATTTTGCTATTTTCAAAACTAACACATAAATAAAAAATGTGTCATTTACAATACCAATAGCTCAAACTTTCCGAATGCGAGACCTATTGCATTGCAAATGCTTGTTTTCTGTGTATTAGTGAGAGCTTGTGTATTGCCCCGACAATAGCATTTTACATAAAGCATGACAAAACAAGAATTGAAGGAGCCAGAAAGGCTGGCGACCAACATCAGACTCATTGGCTTTGCCAGTGCTTTTATCACTGGCTGGCCGTTTTCACCCATTAAGGCTTTTTTATAGTCTGGAAACATACAACTTTAGCTGTCAGACAATTCCTTGATGTGACAACTGCCCAAGTCCTGCATCATTCACAAACAATACTCTATACAGAATACGAAATTTTGATTGTGGCTTTAGACATTCTTCAGGTTTCAGTATTTGTTACATTGCATTTCGTGAATGTTCAAATGTTTCTGCAGCTGCTGCTTGAAGCAGTAAGGGGACAGAGTAGTTATGTTTTAGGAGTTTTTCTTTTGTGCGAAGATCTGTTTAACTTTTTAGGTTTGAGCCTTTGAGTGCATTCACTGTTGCAGCATTTTTATAACCTTTCGACATCAGTAGACCCTCACTGAATCGTTTCTGGAATCCAGGGACCACACTCAGTTTTTAGGTCTCGCCTGTCGATGCGCATGCGCATCGAGCAAGCGAGACTATGGGGGCTTATCCCCTCTTTATCCAACTTGCAAGGAATCGTGGCGATTCCTTGCAGTGCCCGTGACTTTTAAGCTCAATGCGCATGCACATTGAGCTTAAAAGCGCGTGCACATAAGTTCCCTCATCCGCACGTCGCATTTCTCATCCCCAGCTCCCCTCCCCAGCTCCGCCCCCTCACTTCTTGATTGCACGGCCGCTAGGCCGTGCCTCCCCTACTCTCCTCCCCCCTCCTCCTCCTACTCTGCCTGCCGTGTCGCACCTCTCCCCTCTCCCCGCACTCCTCTGCTTTGTGCCTGTCGTTCCGGTGTGCTTGTGTGCCATTAATCTGCTGCATATGCGTCAAGTTCGCGATATACAAACCTTGATAAATAAAATAAATAAATACATGAATTAAGTGAACAAAGTTGCACCGCCATTTTCGAAATGTGAAGCGCAAACAGTTGCGATACATGCTCGCAGGAAGTACTTCCTTTTAGGGGGACTTCAAGTTCTGTAATAATTGAATTTTACTTTTTCTCCACAACACTCCGTTTATCATCATCGAGTGAGTGCCCTGTGGTAATTTATTTCAGCCATAAGCACCGAGAAGCTTTTGCCAGCTACCTTAGACTCAGCACAGTTTCCCTCAGACTGGCACCAGTGCGCCCCTCTGGAAAGCCGCTCGAATGGTTCCGTCTTTATCAAGATGTAAACTTTACCTTGATCTTTTGCAAACAGAGACTTGAAACGTGGCCATGGCCTGTCACTTGAGCGTGTTTACGTCGGGCCTTTCTAACGGGCCGACAGCCCTGGCCCCTCTCTTCTGTACAGCGTGTCAAGGCGCGTGTTTAATAACACGTGCGTGTGGCCTTTACTTTTACACAATGCAGCCATTGTGGCGTACAGTACAGCAGTTTATATCCGTGCAAGATTGGTGACCTGGAGCAGCTAGAAGCCGGTCGGCGCCTCTCCGTGAATGAGTGGAGCACAATACAAAATTATGGAAAGCCTTGACCTTCAATCCCGACTCTCTCCTTGCCAGCCAAAGGCCCCGTTTAAGACTTTGAGAATGTATTTGATTTCTTGTAGTTCCTGGGAAGTATTGTGCGGTCGGAACCTCAGTGACCCGCAGCGCAGCTCCCCCAATGGTTTCCACAGCAACTTCTGGCCTCACTGAAGAATCGCTTTTTGTGTTGTGGCATTAAGTGAGGTGTAGGCCTGTAGCTCCGCGCGCCTTAGTAACCCACTGCTCCAGCCACTAGAAAGGGGGAAATGGACCTGCTTCATAATTAGGGCTTTAGAAAAGGCATCTATGGGCACACTGGTTGTTTTGTTCTGCTTAGTTCCCTAATTGGAATTTGGCTAGTGCTGGAGACAGAAACCACTTACATGGCTGCTGTACGTGTTCCTCTAGCGCTCCTCCTTTATCTAGGCAGTTGTTTGACGATTAGGGCAGACTCGCCCTCTACCTCGGATGACTTCAACTCCGTGTTGGGTGACTCTTTCTCCTGCCACGGTACCTGCCAGCTGACCTACCCACTACATACTTCTCCACAGGTGAGCTTAACACTCTATTAATCTACTCCTAAGGTGCGTCATGAGAACCCCCACGCCCCCCAAACCTTAACTAGATGTGTAGACCTCACTACCACAAGCCCGCCCCTTCCCTAGGCTAGACACTAGGACTACGGTCCCTTACTCCTGCACTCCTTTAGAGTCCTTCACTTATGGCTAGCAATGTTGCATTCCAAATGCTATAGGTGTCACATTCGCAAAAGTTATAACTATTGGCATTGTAAATGACAAAGCTATCAATTTAGCTATTTTAAAAACCAACAAATAAATAAAATATTTGTAATTTACAAGACCAATAGCTCCAACTTTTCTAATGCGAGACCTATTGCATTTCCAATGCTTGTTATTGGAAGCCAGAGACCCCCGCCCTAAGCAATTTCAATGATTTGAACTACAAAAACAATACACAAAAATACAAAGACAAGTATACAACAAACAAATATTGACATTTTTCATTTAATTTACAAATATAGAAAGTTTTCATTCTTGCTCTTTATTTGTATATACTTTATGAATTCTAATTTATTATCTTTATTATTATTTAATTTTTTAAAACAGTTGCGGACCATCTGAGTGGGCCTCAGAGACCTACAGGAGTCCTCCGACCACAGATTAAGAACCACTTTGCTAGTGCATGCCTCTCTTACGAGACGCCATTGTTTACAACAAGCATTTGCAATGCAATAGGTCTCGCATTAGGAAATTTTGAGCTATTGGTATTGTAAATGACAATTTTTTTATTTCTGTGTTTGTTTTGAATATAGCTAAATGAATAGCTTTGTCATTTACAATGCCAATAGTTCTAACTTTTGCAAATGTGAAACCTATAGCATTTGTAATGCAATATGTGTTGTATTTACGTGACTTAGATGTATTGGTACTACAAATAACAATGGCTTTTAATCTTTTTGATAATGAATACTTACATAAAAGTTATTATAATTTATAATGGCAATAGCTTAAACTTTTGTAAATAACTTTTGTGAAGATTGTGTTAAGTGTATTTTATTGTGACGAAAATACAAGAACAGAAGTGAAATATTAACATCTTTTTGTGACATTTGTAATAAAGTTTGCGACATTGAGAGAACATATTTGAACCAGTTGTTGTTGAATGGTTGCACAGATTGATGCTGTGGTGCCCCTGAGTTGGTGGTGCTGAGTGAGGGCGATAGAGTGAGGACGATAGATAGAGTGAGGACGATAGATAGAGTGAGGACGATAGATAGAGTGAGGACGATAGATAGATAGATAGATAGATAGATAGATAGATACAGTGAGGGGTAGGAGAGAGTGAGACAGAGTGGAGAGGCCAAGATAGTGAAGGGGCAGGAGAGAGTGAAACAGAAATAGAGGAAGAGTGGAGAGGCCAAGACAGTGAAGGGGCAGGAGAGAGTGAGATGAAACAGAGGAAGAGTGGAGAGGCCAAGACAGGTAAGGGGCAGGAGAGAGTGAGACAGAAATAGAGGAAGAATGGAGAGGCCATGACAGTGGAGGGGCAGGAGAGAGTGAGACAGAAATAGAGGAAGAGTGGAGAGGCCAAGTGTTAGACCTGTCTGGCTGTTTGACGTAGTCCCTCCTATTTATTATTTATTTTGTCCCCTTTTTGCCCCTCATACCCTTGATAATTTTTTTTGTCCACTGACTTTTTATAGGTGTTGGCCAGGGGATAGGTGTTCTTTTCGCCCCTCATAATTTTTCACCTCAGGCCCAGAGGCCTGTTCTGACAGGAAAAGTTGGAACCACACAAAATGGTGGCTACCAACTGCCCTAACTGTCACACTCAGAACTTGGCCATAGCCTAGCATAGGGCGTTCTAGAACCTTCTGGTCCATTCTGGACCACTGAGGGTCAGCCTATATAAGGCGGAATGCGGGGCAGCCATTTTGTCTACCTGTGAGAGTCAGCTGGAGGATAGGCTATCTTGGAAGGTGGGGAGAGGCTAGTGTGAGGGTTGATCTCCTGGACTGGGAAGCAGCCTAGCTAATCCACTTCTCTAATCCTCCTTTGGGATCCTTGTCTTGTCCCCGCTGTGGCTGGTTAAGGGAGACCCTGGGCGCCTGACTGACCCCTAGCTTCAAAATAGTGGGGTGTGAACAGGAGAAGGAGACTGTGGCGCTGCGGAGCACAGTCCTCTGCCCAGTGAAAGGAATTCTGCTGATTCCCTTTAACAGTAGAGGGTTAATTCTGGTGGCCCCCACCCTTTTATTCAGCCCTCAAAACCATCCTGCCCTGGCTTCAGTGACTGTCCCTTCACTCAATTACCCCAACGAGAGTCAACTCTCACCTGCTGTGGAGCAGTGACCCGGAGAGATCGGCGCCGGATTGTGTCTGGGTCAGCGCCGCCTCGGCCGGGTCCGGGACCCCTGGGGCACCGATCGCGCATTAGAATAGCCCCCCCCCCCGGATCCACTGAGCCTGAGAAGCCTTGCGAGGCTTTCCCTCGTGAGCGGGACCCCGGGGGCGCCTTCCGCGCTTCTGTTGTATGGCCGAGTGACAATCGGTTGCCAAGGGAAAGCCCGGTGAGACGCTTCTAGTCTGCGCCTTCGCGCATGCCTGGTTGTTGCTGTATTCCCCGGAAGGAGGGGCAAAGGAGTAGGCAGGCCCAGGAGTGAAGCGTCTGCTCTACGAGCGAGCGCAGAGGGAGGCGGCGCTAGCCGAGCGCTACAGCGCATGCCCGCTGAAGGAGTGTTCTTGGAGACCGGCGCTGAGGAGAGGCGCCAGGGGTTTCCACGGAGCGCCGAGAGATCTGCTCTGTCCCTCCTGCTCGAGCGCCACACTGAGGAGCTGGCCCGAGCAGGGAGGGAGTGTTTAGAGGCCCGGTAGGGGCCGGGGGAGCCTCGTGTAATCTGCCCTGGTTGTCCTCCGCTCGAGGGCCCCACTGAGGAGTCGGCCCGAGCGGGGGAGTGAGCATTGTGGAGCCTTCTGAGGCGTGAGGGCCTCTCCAGCCTCAGTTCCCCGACCCCCTTCGTTGCTGTTCCCCTTGTGAGCCTGGCGCAGGACGATCCCAGCTTCGTGTATCACAAGTAAGGAGGTAGACACGTGGGGGAGTGACTTCCACACAATTAACTGGTGCCATAAGTTGAGATTCTGGCCCCGAGAATACAGCGTCCATGAGGAATCCCTGACAGGGTTTTATGGGAAGCTGAATTAAGTGGTATTAACCAATTTCCTTTTTGATAAGATAAGGAGGAGAACTGTAAAGTTATTCATGTAAAGGACACTGTTTACCTGAGCTAAAATAAGGGCTGATCTTGCCAATGTTTAAAGTAATGCTGTAATGAGAGATGCAGTAGAATAAGCAGAGTATAGTAAAAGCATCACTGAGCTATTGAAGTATAAGAGTTACCTGCCAGTTTTGGTTAAAGAGATCTGACTATATAGGTAATGTACTGTAAATGCTGGTTGTTAATATGATTTAGAACTTAAAAGTGAAGTTAATGCTTCCATGACAAACTGAAGTGCCTAAACTGTACATTTTGAAACTGAAGAGCTAAAAATATTATTTTTATAAAGCAGTACTTATTTTTCCACATTTTTGGTGTAGCGTTTTCTTTTTGTGTGCTATTGCGTGGTTTTACTGTTGGGTGGTCTGCAACCTTTACACTGTGCCTCTGAAATGAATGTCTTGCCCTAGGCCAGGCTACCCCAGGTTCTAACAGATTGGTGCCTAGGGGTGGGATCCTGACTTGGTTGCAGCTACTCAATAGTAATTCAACGTAATACACTAAACCTACACCAGTAGTTTTCTCCTTGCGGCCCTCCTAATTTGTCTTGATTTTTCCAAATTTGTTTCTGGTGGTGGGTGGAGGTTAACCTCAGGTCACTTCTTGGTTTTTCCCCTGTGTTAGTTCTATTCCATAATAAAAGATGGAATTAAATTTTGAGGAGCTGGAATCCTACACCGTGACCCAACTCAAGGAGTGGTGTCAGCAACAGGGGGTATTCTTTAAGAAAGGTGCCAGGAAAGGCGAGTTGCTGACCAGCATAAGGGCATGGGTGGAAGCTCGTTCAAGGGAGGAACTGGACACGGAAGGAAGTGACAGGGACACTGTCCTTGAGACTACCAAGTTGTACCAAGCTGGAGGGGGGAATCTGTTAACAGGTCCCAGGACACCTTCGAGGGTGGGCAGCAGCGTCTCAGAGAGGGGTTTTACTGAAGCTGTGTGGAAGATAGGAGGGAGGAGAGGAGGATGAGGTTGGAACTAGCTAGGATGGAGATGGAAAGGGAGGACAAGAGGTTAGCTCATGAGCGAACCATTAAAGAAATGGACCTCCAAGCTTTAACCTTAAAGTCTCCCAACCCAGATAATGGTGGCAGCGAAACCAGGAGGAATCGCTATCGTCCATAAGAAATCAATCCGCATCTCAACCAGCTCTGACGCCAACCTCGCTAACTCCGAACACCTTCACTTCCAGATCCACATCGACCCCAAACCACACTCAGAGGCACCCTCCTCTACAGACCACCAGGACCCCGCGCAAAATTCAGTGAAGACATCACGGACTTCATCACTCCTCACGCGCTCCCCTCCAAAGACTACATCCTTCTGGGAGACCTCAACTTTCACCTTGAAAAGACCAACGACCGCAACACCGCCACCCTCGTGGACAACCTCGCCAACCTCGGACTTAAACAACTAGTCACTTCCCCCACCCACATCGCAGGTCACACACTCGACCCCATCTTCACCTCCAGCAACCATGTCTCCTTCAGCCACACTACGGATCTCCTCTGGACTGACCACAGCTGCGTTCACTTCACCTACAACAAGCCGAAACCCATCAACCACCCCCAACCAACTCTGCAAAGAAACTGGAACAAAATCACCATCGACCAGATCTCCTCATCGCTTCTTCTAAACCCCCCAGCCCTCTCTTCTAACGCTAACGAAGCCGCCGCCAACCTCACCCTATGGTTATCCAACACCGCCGACACCTTAGCACCACTGAAAAAACGTCAAAGCAAACCTGGCAGCAAGAAGGCCTCATGGTTCAACGATGCTCTCAAGAAGTCCAAGAAACTCTGCCGCTCCCTTGAAAAGGCCTGGAAAAAAGACCCAACCACCAGCACCAAGGACGCCTTCAAAAGCGCCACCTGCACTCACCACCAACTGATCCGAAAAGCCAAGAAAACAGCATTCAAGGATCGACTTGACAACAACGCCCACAATAGCAAGGAACTTTTCAACATCGTCAAGGAATTTTCCAATCCCTCGGCCAACTCCAACGACATCACCCCCTCTCAAACCCTCTGCGACTCCCTAGCCTCATTTTTCCACAACAAGATTGCAGACATCCACAACAGCTTTGACAACCAACCCGGAAACCAACCCACCCTACCATTTGCTGATCATCTTCCTCCCGTGAACACCCTTAACGACTGGAACCCAATCTCCACTGAGGACACCATCCGCCTGATGAATTCCATCCACTCAGGATCCCCCACAGACCCATGTCCTCACCACATCTTCAACAAAGCAGACTCCGTCATAGCACCGCACCTCCGAGACGTCATCAACTGCTCCTTCAACTCCGCCACCTTCCCGGAAGACTGGAAACACGCTGAACTCACCGCCCTTCTGAAAAAACCAACAGCGGACCCAACCGAACTCAAAAATTACCGCCCCATCTCACTTCTTCCATTCCCGGCCAAAGTCATCGAGAAAGCTGTCAACAACCAGCTCGCCGCCTTCCTCGAAGCCAACAAATCCCTCGACCCCTCACAATCTGGCTTCCGAGCAAAACACAGCACTGAGACCGCCCTCATCGCAGCAACAGACGACATTCGAACTCTACTGGACAAAGGAGACACAGTCGCCCTCATCCTCCTTGACCTCTCTGCAGCTTTCGACACAGTCTGCCACAGCACCCTTTTACAACGCCTCAATAACATCGGAATCCAAGGAAAAGCACTTGAATGGATCACCTCGTTCCTCACCGGAAGAACCCAGAGAGTCCGCCTTCCACCATTCAAGTCCGAGGCCTCTGGAGTCATCTGCGGCGTACCACAAGGATCCTCACTCAGTCCCACCCTCTTCAACGTATACATGAGCCCCCTCGCAGCCATCGCACGCCAACACAACCTCAACATCATCTCTTACGCAGATGACACTCAACTGATCCTTTCTCTCACCAATGACCCCAGCACCGCCAAAACTAACCTACACGAAGGAATGAAAGAAGTTGCCGAATGGATGAAACAAAGCCGTTTGAAACTGAACTCAGACAAAACAGAAGTCCTCATCTTAGGTACATCCCCCTCTGCATGGGACGACTCATGGTGGCCGGAAGCCCTCGGAAAAGCACCCACCCCGACAGACCACGCACGGAACCTAGGCGTCATCCTGGATTCTTCACTCTCAATGAACAGACAAGTCAACGCCGTATCCTCTTCCTGCTTCAACATTCTTCGCATGCTCAAAAAAACATTTCGCTGGATCCCCTCCGATACAAGGAAAACAGTCACCCACGCTCTGGTCACGAGCCGACTGGACTACGGAAACACCCTCTACGCAGGTACTACCGCAAAACTCCAGAAGAAACTCCAACGAATCCAAAACGCCTCAGCCAGACTCATATTAGACATCCCACGCAACGAACACATCTCTGGTCACCTTAAAGACCTCCACTGGCTACCCGTCAATAAGAGGATCACTTTCCGACTGCTTACCCACGCACACAAATCACTCTACGACATCGGACCAGATTGCCTCAACTCACGACTGTCCTTCTACACCCCCTCCCGCCAACTACGATCCTCCAGCCAAGCCCTCGCCACTGTACCTCGCATCAACAAGACCACCATGGGAGGCAGATCCTTTTCATACCTGGCTGCTAAAACATGGAACTCACTCCCCGCTTACCTTCGCCTTACCCAGAACCACCTGGCATTCAGAAAGCAACTTAAAACGTGGATATTTGACAAATAATCCTCCTCCCCTCCCTAAGCGCCTTGAAACCCTCTGGGTATGTAGTGCGCTATATAAATTCTATGACTTGACTTGACTTGACTATTTACCCAAAGATGTCGTCGCCAGTTACACCACGGGCGATGACATTGCCAAATGGTTGGCCGCCTACGAAGTTTCTTTAAGGGCTCACGGGATCTCAGACACTCACTGGGGAGGTGGGCTGTATAAATACATGCCCCCGGCTGGCAGGGACACCTTGTTGGCTCTGGAGCCGGAGGAGCAAACCTACTAACCCACGATGAAGGTGGCCCTGGTGAAGAAGTTTGGACTTACCCCTGAAAGGTACAGACAGAAATTCAGGGGAAGTCACAAACTGAGTACCCAGAATTGGGTAGACTTCTTAGACTACGCCAAGAAAGCTTTGGAGGGTTGGGTCAAGGGCAGCGAGGTGAAAGATTATGAGGGGCTGTACGATCTATTTTTGAAAGAACACCTCCTCGAGAAATGTTTTCCCGAGCTGCGCCAACACCTGGTGGACAGCAAGCTGACCAATCCCCGGAAGCTTGCAGAGGAGGCGGACACTTGGGCAAGTACCCGGGTGTCCTCAAAGGGGACTGGAGGGGATTCTCAAAAAGCCGGACAGGGCGCCCCCCAGAAGAAGGAGGGGGGAGAGAAAAAGAAGGAGTTCTCTAAAGGTCCCCAAAATAACTTTCAAGGGAAGGGAGCAGGTTTCACCCCTAGGGCAAACCCGCCCAGAAACCCTAATCCTGGCCAAAGCCAGCAGCCAAGGGTTCTCCACTGTTTCGAATGTGGTGGTGTTGGACATTATAAGGGGGATGTCAGATGCCCAAAGAGGCCACCCCCTCCCACCGGAGGAAAGTCACCGGGAGTAGCTAGTGTAGCGCTCGGGGAGGAGTTGCCCTTAGATAAGGGGGGTGAGTGGGCGGGTGTCACCTTAGTGTCCCTGGGAGAGCGGGAGATGGTTCCAAAGATCCAGGTGCCCCCAAATACTACAAAGTATGGGCAATGGGTCACCATCAATGGCCAGAGAGGGGAGGCTCTGAGAGATACAGGAGCCAGTATGACTGTGGTGAGAAGTCAACTGGTGTCTCCAGAGCAGGTTGTTCCTAATGTACTCCACCCCGCCGCGATGGCTGACGGCAGAATGGGCCACTATCCAGTGGCTGAGGTTCCCTTTGAGTGGGAGGGGGTTGCAGGTTCACTTCGAGTTGCCGTAAGCCCTGCCGTGCCAGTCGATTGTCTGTTGGGGAATGACATGGAACACAACACTTGGAGAGAGGTGGACTACCGGACGCATTCTGCGATGCTGGGTACACCTGACTGGGCCTGTGCAAGCACACGGTCTGCGACTGCCCGGAGAGGGAGTTCGCCTGGGTTGGAGCCTGGAACAATGGCCCAACCCGCTGCTAAGAAGGGACAGACCCGGAGACAGAGAGAGCCTGCTCCGGCTTCCACACCCCATGTGACAGATCGGCCACCTGCGGTGGTGGACCAGGAGTCCGTGGAGGGGGAAGTAGGCTCTCTGGAGGATTTACCCATCCCCGCTGAGTGGCATGTGGAGGGAGGTCCTACCAGAGAGGAATTCTGTAAGGGGCAGAGGGAGTGCCCCACCCTTGTGGGACTGAGGCGACAGGCTGAAGCCCAAGCAGCAGGTGATGTTACGGGACACTACCATATTTACTGGGAGGATGGACTCCTCTACAGTGAACCCAAGGTACCCTTGCCTGGTTCATCAAGGGCCTTGGTAGTCCCGCAACAGTACCGAGCCTTTCTTTTGGAATTGGCTCATGCCATACCCCTGGCAGGACACTTAGGCCAGGACAAGACCTTTGCACGGCTTGTCCTCCACTTTTACTGGCCTCAGATGAAAGTGGCGTCCAACACTTACTGTCGGACATGTGTAACCTGCCAGGCCAGTGGGAAAACAGGGGTGAAGCTAAAGGCTCCCCTGGAACCACTTCCAGTCGTTAGCACACCCTTTGAGAGGGTGGGCATCGACATTGTAGGGCCTTTAGATCCACCAACAACAGCTGGTCACAGGTTTATCCTGGTTCTGGTGGATCATGCCACACGGTACCCGTAGGCAATTCCTCTGAGGACAGTCACTGCACCTGTAGTGGCGAGAGCCCTAATGGGAATCTTTACCCGAGTGGGATTTCCCAAGGAAGTTGTGTCCGACAGGGGGACCAACTTCATGTCAGCTTACATGCGGGCAATGTGGAAGGAGTGTGGAGTGACCTACCGGTTCACCACTCCTTATCACCCCCAGTCGAATGGACTGGTTGAGAGGTTTAATAAGACCTTGAAGGGCATGATCAGAAGTCTGCCCGAAAGCCTGCGGAGGAAATGGGACGTCCTCCTACCCTGTTTGCTCTTTTCCTACAGGGAAGTGCCCCAGAAGGGAGTGGGCTTCAGCCCCTTTGAGCTTCTGTATGGGCACCCTGTACGCGGTCCTCTCAGCCTGGTGAAAGAAGGTTGGGAGAAGTCTCCCAGGAAACCCCCCCAGGATGTGGTGAGCTATATGCTGGCCTTCAGGAGCCAAATGGCGCAGTTGTGGAAGCAAGCTTCCGACAACTTGGAGGCCAGCCAGGCAGTCATGAAGGAGTGGTATGACCACAATGCTCACCAGGTGGAATTGGAGCCTGGCCAGAAAGTGTGGGTGATGGAGCCTGGAGAGCTTAGTGCCCTCCAGGATCGCTGGACAGGCCCCTTTGAGGTGTTGGAGAAGAAGGGTAAGGCCACATACCTGGTGGACCTTAAGACCCCTCGACAGCCCCTACGGGTGCTGCATGCCAACCGTCTCAAGCCCCACCATGAGAGGCCCGAAGTCATGTTGATGATGGTGACTGACGGGGAAGAGGAAGCGGAAAGCGAACCTCTCCCAGATCTATTCTCGTCTCAAGAGAAGGATGGGTCAGTGGAGGGAGTGATTCTCTCTCCTACTCTTAACTCCTGAGCAACGGGAGGACTGCCGCCAGATCCTGGAGCAGTACTCTTCGTTGTTCTCCCTTGTCCCGGGAAGGACTCACCTGTGTACCCATGACGTGGACACAGGGGACAGCCCACCAGTGAAGTCGAAGACCTACCGGCTGTCCGACAAGGTGAAGGCTAGCATCCATGGAGAGGTTGCCAAGATGCTAGAGCTGGGAGTTATTGAACCTTCCAACAGCCCTTGGTCCAGTCCGGTGGTGCTCGTGCCAAAAGCCGCACCACCAGGCACCACACCTGAACTGAGGTTCTGTGTGGATTACCGAGAACTGAACTCAGTGACAAAGACTGATGCTCATCCGATCCCTAGGGCGGATGAATTGATTGACCGGCTAGGAGCTGCCCAATATCTGAGTACCTTTGACCTCACTTCAGGGTACTGGCAGATCTCCTTGACAGATGGAGCAAGGGAAAGGTCAGCCTTCTCCACGCCTGAGGGACACTTCCAGTTCTGTGTGATGCCCTTTGGGCTCAAGAACGCCCCGCCACATTTCAGCGGCTGGTGAACCAGGCCCTCTCTGGAATGGAGAGTTTCTCTGCTGCTTATCTGGATGACATTGCTGTCTTCAGTAGCAGTTGGGAGGACCATCTGCAGCATTTGCAAGCAGTTCTCCAGGCCCTGAGACGAGCTGGATTGACCATCAAAGCCAGCAAATGCCAGATTGGGCAGGGGTCGGTTGTGTACCTTGGACACTTGGTGGGTAGGGGGACTGTGCAGCCCCTGCAGGCGAAGATTGAGGCAATCATGGCCTGGGAACCCCCCAAGACAAAGACTGAGGTCCGAGCTTTCCTGGGCCTCACAGGCTACTACCGTCGCTTTGTGAAGGGGTATGGCACTATTGTAGCGCCCCTCACAGAGCTCACCTCCAAGAAACAACCTCGACGGGTAGTTTGGACGGGAGCTTGTCAGCAAGCTTTCGAGAAATTGAAGCAGGCGATGTGTGCGGCACCGGTCCTGAAGGCCCCAGACTTCTCCAAGGAGTTCATTGTCCAAACAGATGCATCAGAACATGGCATTGGGGCAGTGTTATCGCAACTAAATGAAGAGGGCCTGGATCAGCCTGTAGTCTTCTTATCCAGGAGACTGCTTCCCCGGGAACAGAAGTGGAGTGCCATTGAGAGGGAAGCTTTTGCGGTGGTGTGGGCTCTGAAGAAGCTGCGGCCATACCTCTTTGGCTCGCACTTCCTGGTTCAGACTGACCACCGACCCCTTCGTTGGCTGATGCAAATGAAGGGGGAAAATCCCAAGCTGTTGAGGTGGTCCATCTCCCTACAGGGAATGGACTTCCGGGTGGAACATCGGCCTGGAGTGGACCACGCCAATGCAGACGGTCTCTCCAGGTATTTCCGCCTTAGTGATGAGGACTCCCAAGGGGTTGGGTAGTTCTCCCCACTTTCAGCTGGGGGGGACGCGTGTTAGACCTGTCTGGCTTTTTGACGTAGTCCCTCCTATTTATTATTTATTTTGTCCCCTTTTTGCCCCTCATACCCTTGATAATTTTTTTTGTCCACTGACTTTTTATAGGTGTTGGCCAGGGGATAGGTGTTCTTTTCCCCCCTCATAATTTTTCACCTCAGGCCCAGAGGCCTGTTCTGACAGGAAAAGTTGGAACCACACAAAATGGTGGCTACCAACTGCCCTAACTGTCACACTCAGAACTTGGCCATAGCCTAGCATAGGGCGTTCTAGAACCTTCTGGTCCATTCTGGACCACTGAGGGTCAGCCTATATAAGGCGGAATGCGGGGCAGCCATTTTGTCTACCTGTGAGAGTCAGCTGGAGGATAGGCTATCTTGGAAGGTGGGGAGAGGCTAGTGTGAGGGTTGATCTCCTGGACTGGGAAGCAGCCTAGCTAATCCACTTCTCTACTCCTCCTTTGGGATCCTTGTCTTGTCCCCGCTGTGGCTGGTTAAGGGAGACCCTGGGCGCCTGACTGACCCCTAGCTTCAAAATAGTGGGGTGTGAACAGGAGAAGGAGACTGTGGCGCTGCGGAGCACAGTCCTCTGCCCAGTGAAAGGAATTCTGCTGATTCCCTTTAACAGTAGAGGGTTAATTCTGGTGGCCCCCACCCTTTTATTCAGCCCTCAAAACCATCCTGCCCTGGCTTCAGTGACTGTCCCTTCACTCAATTACCCCATCGAGAGTCAACTCTCACCTGCTGTGGAGCAGTGACCAGGAGAGATCGGCGCCAGATTGTGTCTGGGTCAGCGCCGCCTCGGCCGGGTCCGGGACCCCTGGGGCACCGATCGCGCATTAGAATAGCCCCCCCCCCGGGATCCACTGAGCCTGAGAAGCCTTGCGAGGCTTTCCCTCGTGAGCGGGACCCCGGGGGCGCCTTCCGCGCTTCTATTGTATGGCCGAGTGACAATCGGTTGCCAAGGGAAAGCCCGGTGAGACGCTTCTAGTCGGCGCCTTCGCGCATGCCTGGTTGTTGCTGTATTCCCCGGAAGGAGGGGCAAAGGAGTAGGCAGGCCCAGGAGTGAAGCGTCTGCTCTATGAGCGAGCGCAGAGGGAGGCGGCGCTAGCCGAGCGCTACAGCGCATGCCCGCTAAAGGAGTGTTCTTGGAGACCGGCACTGAGGAGAGGCGCCAGGGGTTTCCACGGAGCGCCGAGAGATCTGCTCTGTCCCTCCTGCTCGAGCGCCACACTGAGGAGCTGGCCCGAGCAGGGAGGGAGTGTTTAGAGGCCCGGTAGGGGCCGGGGGAGCCTCGTGTAATCTGCCCTGGTTGTCCTCCGCTCGAGGGCCCCACTGAGGAGTCGGCCCGAGCGGGGGAGTGAGCATTGTGGAGCCTTCTGAGGCGTGAGGGCGTCTCCAGCCTCAGTTCCCCGACACCCTTCGTTGCTGTTCCCCTTGTGAGCCTGGCGTAGGACGATCCCAGCTTCGTGTATCACAAGTAAGGAGGTAGACACGTGGGGGAGTGACTTCCACACAATTAACTGGTGCCATAAGTTGAGATTCTGGCCCCGAGAGTACAGCGTCCAGGAGGAATCCCTGACAGGGTTTTATGGGAAGCTGAATTAAGTGGTATTAACCAATTTCCTCTTTGATAAGATAAGGAGGAGAACTGTAAAGTTATTCATGTAAAGGACACTGTTTACCTGAGCTAAAATAAGGGCTGATCTTGCCAATGTTTAAAGTAATGCTGTAATGAGAGATGCAGTAGAATAAGCAGAGTATAGTAAAAGCATCACTGAGCTATTGAAGTATAAGAGTTACCTGCCAGTTTTGGTTAAAGAGATCTGATTATATAGGTAATGTACTGTAAATGCTGGTTGTTAATATGATTTAGAACTTAAAAGTGAAGTTAAGGCTTCCATGACATACTGAAGTGCCTAAACTGTACATTTTGAAACTGAAGAGCTAAAAATAATATTTTTATAAAGCAGTACTTATTTTTCCACATTTTTGGTGTAGCATTTTCTTTTTGTGTGCTATTGCGTGGTTTTACTGTTGGGTGGTCTGCAACCTTTACACTGTGCCTCTGAAATGAATGTCTTGCCCTAGGCCAGGCTACCCCAGGTTCTAACACCAAGACAGTGAAGGGGCAGGAGAGAGTGAGACAGAGTGGAGAGGCCAAGACAGTGAAGGGGCAGGAGAGAGTGAGACAGAGTGGAAAGGCCAAGACAGTGAAGGGGCAGGAGAGAGTGATATAGAAATAGAGGAAGAGTGGATAGGCCAAGACAGTGAAGGGGCAGGAGAGAGTGAGACAGAAATAGAGGAAGAGTGGAGAGGCCAAGACAGGGAAGGGGCAGGAGAGAGTGAGACAGAGTGGAGAGGCCAAGACAGTGAAGGGGCAGGAGAGAGTGAGACAGAAATGGAGGAAGAGTGGATAGGCCAAGACAGTGAAGGAGCAGGAGAGAGTGAGACAGAAATAGAGGAAGAGTGGAGAGGCCAAGACAGTGAAGGGGCAGGAGAGAGTGAGGCAGAATTAGAGGAAGAGTGGAGAGGCCAATACAGTGAAGGGGCAGGAGAGAGTGAGACAGAAACGAAAGGTACATGGCGAATTACGAACAAATGTGAACATTAACAATGCCAAAATACAACAAAGCAAGGCGAAGTTGTGGTGTGCATGGACGTTAGAACAAACTGCAGGAAGAAGCTGCCTCAGCCTTGTCTGGAGGATGTAAGAAGGGGCCGACAAAAGGCCATTCCTGGCGAGGCAGCCATTTTTCCAGTGGCGTGCCCTTTACATGGTCAGTAGGAGCAAGTGGGAGAGGGGTGTGAGATAGTCAAAGCGTTTACTGTGATCAGTGGCCGCAGGCTGCCAGTGGGAGGGAAGGGTAGTCTGTTGTGGGGGGTGGGGGAGGGGGAGCAGGCATATGGTGGAAAAGAGAAACAAGGAAGGCTGAGGTGTTTCACCGTGAAAGTTAATAAATGTGTTCTATTTTTGACAAGAAATGAGAAACGGAAAGTTAGACAAACAAGGTAAAAGACAACAAATAAGTCATTCATGAGCATCAACGGGAAGGAGCATTAAAGAATGAAGCTTTTACACAGCTGTTGAATCTGGCAGGTGTGGTACAACATATATCTGGAGAAAATTACAACTCTTATGTCGAGAAAGCTTATGACTGGGGGTTCAGTTAAATAAAATGCACGGCTAGGATGGGGTCAGATTACAATGTATGTATGAGCATAAACATCTTTGCTATGCAGCAGCACAAGTGGGCAAATATCGGTATGCAACAAGCTTACCATACTAAGCGCATGAGACATGCACCTACACTCCAACGTGCACACTGGGAAAAATAGGCCTCGAATGTCAGTGTGGCATATCCTAACACCAGCACATATATTGTGAAAGAGGAGACGTATTATCTTTGCACTGGTGAAAGTACATTGTATAGAGTGTTGGATGCGGTCTATTGTGTGCTGTTCAAGGTGCCCTCCAATACGTTACTGACCTGGCTATTTAACTTCTGAAGACATGGAAATGAAGAAATTTCAATGCGGTGCAGAAAATGTTGATAACTGCGCAGTATTCGCTGTCATACTAGCAGGCCCAGCTCAATTCATGTGTTTAGCTATGTACAATTTACGGTACAATCTTCAGTAAGTTCTATGAGCCCCACCAGATGTTTTAATGCAGGCTAATCCTCCTCCTCCTAGTTATTTCTCCACTGGCTCCTAGTGAGATGCTCAAGACTCTCGCAGCACAAAAAAGAAGCTAGGTGTGGTGTGAGGCTCTGTGAGTGTTTCCGTATTTGTGGTAAGCTTTTTTTAAAAACTTTTTTTAAAGTGCAGCTTCAGTACTTCAAAACCAGTTATAAAGCATAAAATGTAAATAAATTAAATATACTCAATGAGACAGTGGCGCATGGATGTAGGAACGGTCCTCTCCTGTGCCTGTATGCCCAATAGTGCTAATGGAAGCAACCTCGGGTACAATTCCCAGAGAGGAAAGGTCGACTTGCAAGTTGATAGGAAAGTGTAAATGGTCACAGCATGTGGCTGGAAGTCAGTCCGGAATGGCTAGCTTTTAGCTGCCAATTCCTCTTGTCTAAGAGATGGCGAGATAGATAAGCATGAAAGGCTTGCGTTGGAGCTAGTATAACAAATTGCTTCAGGGCATGTATATGTCCTGTCTGCAAGTTGAAACTGATGGCGACCACGAGAGGAATAAAAGTTATTCCCAAGCACAGACGTTTTGCATAAAATGGCATTATATTGTAACGTCTGTGACTTAGAGAGAAACATGTGTAGGGAACATGTAATATTATAAGGACATTGATTCTAATACATTGTAGAAAAAGAGAGTGTTGTATAGAATTAAAGTTGTATAAGCAAAATGTAATTTTGTTTTGGAGCACTGCATACAGTTTAAAACGTTTTTTATCATAATATTAATAGCTGAGTAAGTAGTGTTACATTTTGAAAAGAGGTAGTGCAAAGTATGAAAGTAGGACCTGCTACGTGTGGTGTGAGGCGCTGTGAGGGTTTGAGTATTTGTTTGTAGTAAGCTCCATTCCAAAGAGTTAATGGACATGATTTTGAGGCATGGAATATGGGCTATACATGAGACAGGTGTGAGTGCGGCTGAAAGACATATCAGCCTGATTACATTGTTATGGGGGGTCACAATTTGCTGGAGCACCAGGCGTGTGCACAGTCACTGTTGTCTAGCATCATATGGAAGTGAAAAGTGTTGGGTTAAAAACAACAAGCAGGAGACAAGTTCCCCTGCAGTCCCTTACCACTGGTGGCAATCATTTCAAGGCAGTGATGTCTCACTACAGCTGCTGCTGCAACCGTAGAAACAAGGGGAGAAACAGAAGGGCAAGGAAAGAAACAGAAGGGCAAGGTAGAGACAGAAGCACCGGAAAGACAGGAAGGCAGGGGGAAAAACAGAAGGGCAACGGGAAAAGCAGAAAGGCAAGTGGAGAGAAAGAAGGGTAGCGGAGAAACAGGAGCCGGGTAAAGACAGAAAGGCTGGGAAGAAACAGACCTTCAAGCGTTTCCAATGCCCCGATTATAAAATGATGGCACTTCCAATATTAGAACGTAGTTGCAGTTCCGGGTACCTAAGCAGCCTGCAGTTCTCAGTTTGATCTTACTGTAGTTCTAAGAGTTTGACCTGTAATCCGGCGGGTCAAGCAATCGACTCTGACAGCTGCTGCTGCACATAGCTGAACAGTGAGTCAGGCGCTTGTTAGAAACATGCTCGTGGTAAAGCACCAACATAGGCGGAGACAACAGCCACGGCCTAAAAGTACATTAAAAAAATAAGCAGTTACGAAAGTCGAGCTTTTACTTTCTACAGCACCGTCTTAACAGGAACGAGGGACGCTTTGAAAGTGAAAGCGGGCATGGCATGTTGTGCGCGTGAAAGGCACGGCATGGGTCGGCAAAGCCGTTTCAAAGAGTGGGAGGGAGGGAAGGAGCGAGCATATGGGGATGAGGGCGGAGACAACAACCACGGCCTAAAAGTAAATAAAAATACAAGCAGTTACGAAAGTCGAGCTTTTACTTTCTACAGCACCGTCTTAACAGGAACGAGGGACGCTTTGAAAGTGAAAGCAGGCATGGCATGTTGTGCTCGTGAAAGGCATGGCATGGGGCGGCAAAGCAGTTTCAAAGAGTGGGAGTGAGGGAAGGAGCGAGCATATGGGGATGAGGTGTGAGTGAGGGGGAGCAGAAGCCTTTGATGTGGTGTGCGAGGCCAAGCTCTCGGAGGCAGGCGGCTCGGGGAGCGCGTGCACGAGCACATGCACTCAACGAAATCCGCAATGGTTTCAGAGCTTGGTTGAGCCTCTATACCCTCGTCCTATTTATCACTTACGTGATAGAATAGGCGAGACCTAAAAAGGGCTTGGAGCCTGCCTATTGCTTACCATTTGTTGGCTCTGTTGTACCTCTTCTTTTTAGCCTCCTTAATTGGCCAGTCACTTCCAATCCTTTCAGTGGAGCTGGGACAGCTTAATCTGTCTGTCCGCTGCTTCTAACATGATTGAGGTACTATTTCAGCCTCTCCCTCCCAGTCGCCCTGCTCCGTCTGGTACTCCCTCCCCTGTGTTATTTTCCCTAGGTCTCCCGCTTTCCATTATTGTTGCTCCCTACTCCTTCCCCCTCATGATGCTTCACCCTCTGCTTTTTTTTTGTACCACATTGTTCCTATTTTTTTCAAATATCGGCAAGTGCTCTCAAATGTGTTAATTACCTCATTGTCACATATGAAAGCGCCTTGAAATATGTGAACTCGAGGATGTGTACTATACAAAAAAACATTTTGGAACAGCGCACATCCTGTGCTAACCTATTGCTAGGTGTTCTCATATGTGTTAATGATTTCATAAGCACATATGAGAGCGCCTTCTTAATATACTTAAGATCGCGATGTGTGCTGTTCCAAAAATAACTTTTTTTGTACTGCACATGTTCTGAGCTTATGTATTGCAAGGAGTTTATGTCTGTTAATGACCTCATTAGCATATATGAGCGCCTTGAAATTCTTACGTTCAGGACGTGCTCTGTACAAGCAAATGATTACTTTTTAGATCTCATCTGAGGCAGTGCTTGCTCTGTCTCAATGCGATCTATTATAATAAATAATATTAATCCTGTATTTATAAAGCACACAGCTACCTGTAGGTTTCCGGCGCTGGGGGCCGTCTGGAAGATTAAGCAAGCTATTGCCCAGAGTCACATGGTGCTGGGCAGACCCCTGCCGCCGGTGCCGGGGATCGAACCGTGATCCCCAGCGTGCGGCGTCAGTCGCCCTGGCCACTGCGCCACACCTCTTCCACCTCTTATTGTATCTTAAACAACCCTAAAACAGATTAGAGGCCACCCATTACTTGGAATGCAAAAGATTGTCGCGGTGTTCCTAATGAAATGGAAGGAGTTTATACAGTCTTTAGTGCAAGCGGATTAGAACAGGGTAACCTGGTGGTCACCCTGGGAATCCATTTTGTTGGATTTAATGCCCTCACACACCCTTTCAGGTGTCATGCTTCATCATTTGGGCTTGCTCCTCGTTGGGTCGGCGGTGCAATACCCAACGGGCGACACCTCATAGAGGGGCTCTTTAGCGGAGATCTTTTTCCAACTGCCGTATAGATGAAGTGCGGGTATGGGGCCAGGATTCAAGGTAGATGTAACTATGTGAAGTAAAATAAAGCTAGTGATACCGGAGACAATTTTATTCAGGAAGGCCACTGCTTTAATTAAAAACGATATCCTAGAGGAGAGTAGTGGAAAGTGATGTTTCCCACTCTCTTCTGGAGTGTGTTAAAGTCCGGTCAACATGTTTCTCGCTACTCTACAATTTACTGAGCGATTCTTCAGGACCAGGGGGACTAGTTAGACTGTATCTAAGGGTATCTGTAACTATCTACACTATTGCCACTTGGTATGGTGTATGTAGGCTAGTTTGACTACCAACCTAGTGAGTGAATGGGTGAATATAACTATATTACCCTTCTTCAAGTTGCGATTGTTAATACCTATTGGAGGCAAAAGGAGGAAAGGGGTAAACAAACATATCGCAAATGCATAATACCACATTGCATTAATGACTGTATAACTTGTGTGTAACGCATGCTGTGATTCACGAGTGACGTTGTAACACAAGTGTGTAAAGCGCTCTCAACAGTGAAATTTCGTGGGAGTGATATGTGAAGATTAAAACCTTGTGTTTTAAAAGAAAAATACCAAATTGGTATTTGCTGCACGCAGTTATTCATGACTCACCTAAGTTTAAAAACAATCAAACAACAACAGTATCCAGCGGGTAAAGCTTCAGGAGATCTTCCACCACAATGCTGTATAGAAGGAAGGCTCTCAGTAGTATTTACAATGAAACCTTGTGGTCTTTACACTCTCAAGTCAATGTGATTCATAAGTACAGCTTGTTTCCTAATTGCTTGTTTGGTGAAAGCAAACTCACATTTGGTAAAAATACACAAACCTTAAATATAACCATAAGGTAGCCTATATGTACTTATGAATCACATTGACTTGAGAGTGTAAAGACCACAAGGTTTCATTGTAAATACTACTGAGAGCCTTCCTTCTATACAGCATTGTGGTGGAAGATCTCCTGAAGCTTTACCCGCTGGATACTGTTGTTGTTTGATTGTTTTTAACCTTAGGTGAGTCATGATTAACTGCGTGCAGCAAATACCAATTTGGTATTTTTCTTTTAAAACACAAGGTTTTAATCTTCACATATCACTCCCACGAAATTTCACTGTTGAGAGCGCTTTACACACTTGTGTTACAACGTCACGCGTGAATCACAGCATGCGTTACACACAAGTTATACAGTCATTAATGCAATGTGGTATTATGCATTTGCGATATGTTTGTTTACCCCTTTCCTCCTTTTGCCTCCAATAGGTATTAACAATCGCAACTTGAAGAAGGGTAATATAGTTATATTCACCCATTCACTCACTAGGTTGGTAGTCAAACTAGCCTACATACACCATACCAAGTGGCAATAGTGTAGATAGTTACAGATACCCTTAGATACAGTCTAACTAGTCCCCCTGGTCCTGAAGAATCGCTCAGTAAATTGTAGAGTAGCGAGAAACATGTTGACCGGACTTTAACACACTCCAGAAGAGAGTGGGAAACATCACTTTCCACTACTCTCCTCTAGGATATCGTTTTTAATTAAAGCAGTGGCCTTCCTGAATAAAATTGTCTCCGGTATCACTAGCTTTATTTTACTTCACATAGTTACATCTACCTTGAATCCTGGCCCCATACCCGCACTTCATCTATACGGCAGTTGGAAAAAGATCTCCGCTAAAGAGCCCCTCTATGAGGTGTCGCCCGTTGGGTATTGCACCGCTGACCCAACGAGGAGCAAGCCCAAATGATGAAGCATGACACCTGAAAGGGTGTGTGAGGGCATTAAATCCAACAAAATGGATTCCCAGGGTGACCACCAGGTTACCCTGTTCTAATCCGCTTGCACTACAGACTGTATAAACTCCTTCCCTTTCATTAGAAACACCGCGACAATCTTTTGCATTCCATGTAATTTGGGCACGTCGTGCTGTGGACCTTCTGCTTCGACAAGAGCAGTAATAGCCCTAGACTCCTCCTTTTTGATATCAAAGCCACCCATTACTTACCATTGGAGACAGCAGGTTCAAGACGGCACATATGACATTAATCACTCCACACAATGCCACTCTACTGTACTATTCCACTATATGCCACTCTACACCATGCCACTCTCCACCATTCCACTCCACACTACTACATTTTACTCTACAACACTCTACTCCACCCCTCTCTATGGCAATCCACTCTGTGACACTCTATTCCACTCTGCGCCACTCTATTCCACTCTGCACCACTCTACTCCTGTCTGCGCCACTCTACTCGAAAACACTCTGTTCCATTCTGCAACACTCCACTCACGACAGTCCAGTCCACACCATGTAATTCCACTCTCCTGTGTGCCACTATATTTTAGCCATGTTGAACAGCAGCCGCCATGCTGGTGAACAACATGTCTAAAGCACATTAAGAAAGTCAATAACTCTTGCAAATATGAGACCTATGGCTTTGCCAATGCTTATTTTAATTGTTGGCATATATGCTGCTTTCAGCTATGTTTCATGATATGTGTCTTGAATGAATGAAAGGGATTTAATATTACGCACAGTTACTCAACAAGAGTGTCCCGGCGCTGAAAGAGCATGAGGAGCGACTAATTCTTGAAAAACCAGGTTTTAAGATGTTTCCTAAAGTAGGCAGATCTGTAATGGGTCTCAGTGCGGCAGATAGTTTATTCCATGCCTGTATGCCCAGGATCCCGAAGGACCTGCCTCACTCCCCCCCCCCCTCCCCCCCCCCCCCCAGGGGCCAAAAGTTCTTTAGGGGTGCGGACGAGGTCAGGGAAGGAGGATCTTAAAGCCTGCGCTGGAATGTAGCGGTTTACACGCTTATTGAGATAGCTGGCTACTTTGTCATGAAGGGCCTTGAAGAATACCACCAGGGCTTTGAATGTAATCCTTTCCTTCATTCACAGTCTGTGTAGGTTCTTAAGGTGGGGGGCCATATGAGACCTGGGTTTAGGTCTAAGACTCGCCCTGGCTGCGGAGTTTGGCACCACTTGCAGGCGCTGGATAATGTAGCAGGGTAGCCCCAGGTACAGGATATTAGGGTAGTCCAGTCTTGACGTCACCAAGGCTTGGACCAATATTTTATGGGTATCTGATGCCAGTAGTGGAAGGAATTTGTTTAGCATACGAAGTATGCCAAAACAGGAGCCTACCAGAGCTTCAACCTGGGACCTCATGAGCGGGCACTATCCATGAAAGTACCAAGATTTTTGACTGTCGTTTGGGCTGAAAGAGGAGACAACTCCTCCGGCCACCATAAGCTCCAATTACTCACTACAGGCTGGCCGAAAAAAACGATCTCAGATTTATCAGGATTGCATTTCAACTGATTTACTTTGAGCCAGTTAAACACCTTTGTGAGACAAGATCTAATATTTTCTCCATCAAAGTCGGTTCCTTTTTTGCAGGTGAAAATCAGTTGAGTATCATCTGCGTAGGATATAATCTTAGCACCCTTAGCCTCTGCAAAGAGTGCCAGGGGACACATATATAAATTGAAGAGGGTAGGGCTAAGAATGGAGCCCTGGGGTATTCCTACATTCATGCTAGGCATGTAGAGGAGAAAGAAGGTATCCATATTTCCTGAGATCTATCTTGCAAAAAAAGAAGTCATCCAGGTCAGTGCTATCCCACGAATACCCAGGTTCCACAATCTGTCAAGAAGTCTCTCATGTGGGATCGTATCGAAGGCAGTAGTATTGAAAGCAGGCGCGCAACACCCATTGGACCCCCCGTCGTGTGTGGCAGCTCGGGATGAGACAGAACCCCGGGCACACACAGAGCTGCACCCGAACGTTTCACAGGTCTTTAAAAGACCATTTGAATGTTAATTAGGCCTTGCAGTTGTTTCACCCCTTGTTGGATGCTTTGCAGCTCCACTCTGCCTACTGATTAAAGGTTCAGCCCCCCCCCAAATGTTTTCTTAGCCCCCCCCCCCCCCCCCCCCCCCACGAAATATGGCTCTAGTTGCGCCTCTGATTGAAAGCAATAGTATTGTACAGCCAGGCACAAAGAAACACAAGTTATTCACAAAAAGGATTGGTGGCAGTGTCCCCCTACCCAGAGTGAGAGCGTCCGCACATAAAGTTAATACATCTCATAGAAATAATAGTACACGTGAAGTATATTACATAAAAGATGTTCGTCTGCCCAAAGGGGTGCTCTTATGGCCTGATGCACACCCACCACCTGAAGTGTCAAACAGCACAAAGTGCCAAGAATCAAAAAGAAAAATTAGAGCAGGCCACACAGCACCCCCAAGATTGTCCAGTTAGTAGTAAATCTAGGAAAGCCTAGATAAGTGTTCTAGATCTGTTGAAGCATAATATTATATTTAAAGTTCATTCACAATTTACAATATGCAATGTCCAAAATACTAGAGATAACTTCAAATTCAGAGATCCAAGCCAAGTCGTATTCTTCCAACTCTTTATTATGTATCCATAGACATATAAAAAACTTCACAGCTCACACAGAAACACAAGCACTTGCAAGACCAGTAGGTCTGGCTTTAAAGTGCAAATGCATCCAAACAGAAGCATTTACAAGTACACATTTGTGCATGCTTGTGTTTGCACGCATGTGTTTGCACAAGTTAGCTCCCTAAAGTCAGACCTTTTGGCACTGCCACTGGTTGTTTTTACTGTAACCCGAAATCCTGCCTACATACCTCCAGTTGTTTAACTTTTGGTTTGCACTTTCTGCTCTTAATACCCTCTATCTGTTGGCCCTCCACAGGCAATTCCTGTGGCGGTTCCCAATTTTAAGACATCTTTCCCTGGTTTCTGTGCTATTTCAGAGAGAACACCATCTTTATGAATCAATGATAGGCCTGCTACCGGGTAAAGGCAGTTCATTCATTCCTGGTCTTTTTCAATTTTTTTCTTACGTCTTTTTAAAGTCTCACAGTGGGACCCTCCTGCTTCATTCTTAGACCCTATGTTAATGCACGTTAATAGGCTCATTGTATGCGCTGTTCATAGTAGGCGAGTAGCTCCCGCTTGTTTTTTTCACACGAAATGCTCTTCCCTGTAGATTTGTTTGACCAACAGACCAGAAACCTGAGCTTTTTTTTTTGTTCTGCCATTCATGCAATATGTCAGTGAACTTCAGGGTGACCAAGAGTCAAAGATTTTCTGGTACAATCCAGTTTTTTCCCCTTCTGTCCCGGCTGATAACAGTAAATGTTGAACACTACTGGTTTCTTGATAGGGTGTACAGAATACACATGTAGGTACGTTTTTATGTGTCCTAGTGCATGATAGTAAGGATCCCTTAGAAAACAATTGACTGAACACAGTTGGTGTGTGCAAATGTCACACATTACCCCTTGTGCCTAATTGTCTATGTTTTTATGGTCTGGCTTGGTAACACATCTGTTGCCAGATAATAATGTATGTGAGCATCACCAGGAGAGGGACTTTGACTCTGCTTACTGTTGGGAGCCAGGAGTATATGTTTTGATTCCACACAAAAAATGCTTGCTTTCCATGCAACTGTGATCATTTTATTTATTTATCTAGCTACCTACTTGAGCTTTAACCCCTTCCCTGCGGGGGAAATTCCACCACGGTGCGAGGGGTGCGGGGAGGTGAGCGCGGTGCTGCGGTGCTCGTGACGAGACCAGGTCATTATGAGTCACGTGGAGCTGTGTGTGCTCATGACGGCCTGGTTTCGTCACGACCCCTCCCACTGATTAATTCGCCTGCACAGGCGGGGTATTAACAGCGCGTGGTCGGAGCGGCGCCGTTATGACGAGACCAGGTCGACATGAGCACAGCTCAACTGTGACTCATGACGGCCTGGTCTCGTCACGAGCATGGAAGAGGTTAATTTTCAGGGGCAAACACATGACACTGTAATGCTGGTGAAGTGTCAGATAACTAGATAATTTGTTATTTTCCTTGACTGCATCAGGGATGGGGAAGAGGGCAGTTGTTAACCCACATGGATTTCTAGGTCTGGCTTGACAATGCAACTGTCAAACTGAAATGACTCTGCAGTTCTTTACTTCCACACAAATACATATCTGTTCCCATTCTATGTACTTGTAATGCTCTACATTACCATAAAGCATGCATTCCTTTAAAGACAAACCTATTGGCATTGCCAGTGCTTGACGGTGTTGGTGAGCGCAGTCAATTAAGGCCTTCCGTGGGTCATGCAAAATTAGTGTCCTACATTATGTGTGTAGAAGGTTCCAATTTTGTTTTGCGAAATCTGGACCCATGTTTTTTTCGAAATCTGGGCACGTGGGGAATTGGTATGCATGAGGCTGTCGCCTTGCCCTGACCCTCAGTGGAGTCTGCCATCCTGGCACACCTGTTGTCCTTGTCCTCGTGGTGACCCGTTAGCACCGTGGCGTGCACGAGGCGACAGGACGTTGCATAGCGCGCGCTCTTCGGCTGCTCCCACCTGTTGAAGACCTGTGACTAAGATGGGGAGCGCTCTCCATGCAGTGGCAGTTCCATTATGACGGCCGCCGCCCTCGCAGGTGCCCAAAGAAGCAATCTTTTCTGAAATACTTTCATCTTACACACTTGCCACCTTTTTAGTGACCTAATATTCACTCGTTGAGATGTCACCACAACGTCCAAAAAGAAAGTCGTTTCCTGTCCAATTTTCTATGTACATGGGCTATTGAACTAGAAGTGCACAAAAGTTGCACTGGAAGCTATCATCAGGGATGGAAGAGCGTGAGGTGGATTACTAGTGAAAGAAGAAGTGATTGTGAGGTTTTCACAAGTTTGTGGGAACACATTTAGAGCGCATATCTCTCTCACACTTTACCAAAAATCGGTGTCCGAGCGCTTATGCACCACTTACTTTCTCAGCAGCTGCTTCTGTGACACGTTAGCAGGTTAGTGAAAACATACGTGACCGGTCTGTCGAAATCCTTCATTTGCCATATGTTATTTTTTTTCTTCAGTTTTTGTAACAGAGAAGTAAGAATCTAACTTGAAACCAAGAAAGCGGCCTTAGGAGCGGTTCGTCTGCCTCTCGGTGTATTTTTATAGATTTTCTTTAAGCTTTTAACGATTACTGCTCTCCCTCTGAAACAGTACGACGACCGCAGTTTCTGAAAAGAAAGTACCATTTGCTGCAACTGCTCAGGGCATTCTACCTCCATCTGCAAATTTGGTTTTCGTTTAAACCAGAGGCCTTTTTTTTTTAGATCTGAAACAGTAAAAAACATTTACATTTCTCATTATGGTTCCTGTGCACATAACGGGCAAGGGGCCTTTTTGGTTATGTTTGTAGATAGATTAGATATTCGTACCAAATCTTTGTTTTTTAACCTGGCCTTTTTTTGTCTTCCTGGCCTCTGGTATCGTGCACACTGCATCTTAAACTCAACGGCAGTTTACCACAGTTGAATTATTTCATAGTAGCTTTGTTGCTGTCTAATTGACCAGCAAAAACACCAACATCGTAATTCGAACATAGTAACTCACACAAAATGAAGACTTGGACTCTTTCCCAGCTGTGCGCTCCAGCAACTCACTGGGGTGGTTAGATCAGCAAGTCTCAGTCCTGCCCCCGAGATAGGCAGGTGGAGCAGTCCATGTCTAAATTTTTACGTCTAATGTTAATCTATTTTTTTATTTTGTCCATATCTCTTTGGTGCTCTACCGCATCCACTTAACTCTGGTCAGAGTTCACAGCGGTTGCAAGACTTTTGTCCTACCCAGAGCTTTTCCATGGCATCTGCTGCATTTACTTAGAGTATTGCCTTCATCATGAAGAAAAAAAAATCCGAGTCACTGCTTCTCACGACCTACTGCCTGTCACCGGAGTCACCTCTGTTCTACCCAAAGTCTGGTGGATGGGCCCAGCTGCATCATACGCTGTTGCTACATTACATACATTGTGTGTGCCTATCCATCTGTAATTGGGCCCTGCCTCGTTCACAGCTTAGTTATTTGGTTTCTTTCTACAAATAGTGTGATCATTAAGTAATTCACAGATTTTCTGAAAGGTTCTTCTAACATCAGATTCCTCACCTTTAGGATACTCCCAGGTGCCAAACTGGATTCAGAGATTTTTAAGTAATCTCCTATGCACCACCAGGTGGCACCACATGGCTTAGGCAACCTTGCACAAACCTGGAAGTGAGAGCGCAGAGCCGCAGATAGGTGTCACCCATTCACGCTCATGCTGGTTCCTTACTTCCCTCGCCTTTCGAAGTAGACCCAGAGCTCCGCTCACTGTCAATCTTCTGACGCTTTCTAAAGCTTACCAGGGAGAATTTGTCCCTGAAAATGACATGATTTAAACTGTACCATGACTTCAGGAAGCGCAAACTTTACCAAGACTTTAGGAAGCAGATGTCAGTTACACCCCCCAATGACATATGTCTATGGTGCATAGAGGGCGGTCACCTCTCGAAGTCGTGTGTAAAGCGCGCCATGATGCACCCAAAGACGATCAGAGAGCAGTAAGCAAGGTTGTACTTTACATAAGACGAGGTCATGTCCATACAACGGTACTACTCCCTCTCCAATCACTGACTCCTCCAGTCCAGATTGAGAGGTTTGTCCCTTGCTAAATCCTAGTCCCACTTAAAGGTCTCAGGCAAGTTAAAATCTAAAGCAAGTCACAAGTGCAAAAAGTCCAAGCGGGATTCGATCCTCCTCTTATCACTCAAAGTCAGGCAAGAAGTCGCACAGATGGACTCTAGGAGCCCTTTGCCTCCATCAGTTACTGATTCCTAGCCTGTTCCACAATTAGTACTGGTACCTCTCAACTTTACCAATCCGTCGTCGACCCCCACAGCAGATAGAGGCCTTCAAGGAGGGCTTGTCTTCTCCTGGAGTCCCTGCAGGCTCAGGGAGCCACATTGATGTCCAGTCTCACATCTGCCGATGGGCCCATCCCTGATGCCAACTATCCCTTAACAGTCACAAGCCCCTTGCTGGCACTGATCCTGACATCACTCCTGCCCCAGGGTCCACACCAGTGCTGTCTGTACCTGCATCATTACCAACTCTGTTGGCATCTGTGCCATACCAGACCCGATGCCAACACTGATCTCTCACCCCAAACAGAAGTCGCCCACACTAGACCTATATTACGTAGTGAAATCACTAAGGCACAGCCAAACATGAATGAACCTTACTCCCAGTGTCTTCCACTCCTCTAGTATTAAAAGAGGCAAGAAGCAGTGTTCAGCTCCTAATGCAGTCCAAGGCTCGCAGCTTCTTCCCCATGATGGTGGTGATGATGAGGAGGCGGGTAAACTGCTCTCCTCTCACAACTGATGAAGGACTTCAATTATACCTGTAGAATGAAAGTAGGCTAGATACTCCAGACACCTAGCTTTGCTTTCCACCTGGTCTATTAATGGATGGAAGCGCTTCCTTCACAGATGTACACACAGAGCAGCAGAAGTCCTAGACTCACAGCTGCCTACTGTTGAAACTTAATCAAATTTACTTATGAAAATCCTCCAGCTCGGTCCATCCTCCACTGAGCCCTACTGCCCTTTAATTCGGCACTCACACACACTCTTATGGTCACTTAAATTAAACTATTCTTGAACTCTAGTCCGTTGACCTGTTGCCAGATGACCCCGACTTGTCTTTGGTGACCCAACATTCCTAAAGCACACCTGATGCTGGATAGTCTGGTGTGCAGGTGTCTGCCAGTAAGATGAATCCTAATGCCTTTCCTGCTACTATTCTAGACAGAGAATCGTAAGTTCTTTTATACCTTCAGGAAAAAGCTGTTTTCTTTAGCCTAACTTTATGCTCACTCAATGGAATTTGGCTTCTGACCATGTACCCCCACCCCTACTTTGTGGGACTTGTTCAGCACAATCTTGCCGGTTGTCCCAGAGGACCTCAGGGTACATTTTGCCTGAATTATTCAGGATGGTCAAGCGGATGTAAAGAATGGCCTGCAAGGGGCGCTAGAGGGCGCACAAGCGGAATGGCCGCACTATCGTAAGGCTCCCGCTGTCCAGTACATAATCCTGCATTCAGGGCCGGTCCTAGGCCTTCTGAGGCCCCGGGCGAAAGGGAAGATGTGAGGCCCCCCCAATTGAATATTGCGTCACAAGAAGTGACATCACAGAAAGTAACATCACAGTACTATTGATCTTATTTGGCATCACTGAAGCTAACTAATGTGTATATCAGTAACATGGACAAAAAGTAGAGGGGATGGAAAACAGGTGAGCAAATATCCAGATAAAAGGAAATATTGCAATCAAACAACCACACACACACAACCACACAAGCACACAACCACACACCCACCCACACACACACAACCACACACACACACACACAACCACACACACACACAACCACACACACACAACCACACACACACACACAACCACACACAACCTCACACAACCACACACACACACACAACCACACCCACACACAACCACACACACAACCACACACAGTCTCGGCTCGCCTTGATTCCCTGCCCCCTCTTACAAAAGAATCCTTCCTCTCCCTCCTGCCCTTGCTCAAATCAGGTTCCCCTCTGGATCCCTGCCCCGCTCATATCCTGAAACAGATGCCCGCCTATAGCATGAGATGACTCCAGCTGGTCCAAAACCAGGCGGCTCGCCTGGTTTTCAACTTGGCCAAATCCCATCATGTCACTCCCCTTCTCAAGTCTCTACACTGGCTTCCTATCCGTGAACGAACCCAGTTCAAGCTGGGCTGAATCATCTTTCAGGCCTGGGCCGGCGCAGCGCCTGCCTTTATCTCCTCTGAAATCAAACCCTATGTCCCTGTCAGGGAGCTACGCTCATCTGCCCAACAATTGCTCACAGTTCTTCGCTTTAAACGCAAAAAGTGGGGTGGCACGAAATTTTCTACACTTGCCCCTGCTTTCTGGAACTCTCTCCCGGCCCATCTCAGATCCTGCCCCCAATACACACTTTTTCGCAAGGCCCTAAAAACTTTTCTATTTTCTCAAGCTTTTTCCCAATAAACCGTTCCACGGCAACTGATTTTGCTTCACTTACTTTTTAACGTCTCTGCTTCCTGCCCAATAGCCACCGATGGCTATGGTGCCCACTGCCATGACAAAGATGATAACCATATTGTAGTCCAGGACAGGCTCAATAGAGGCATACATTGCCACCTTCACTGTCTTGCCAAATGTATCACCAATATATGAATGAGTCTTACTTAAAACTTACACTCCTGCTGCGCTTTCTGAAACAGACACCAAAGGCTACAAGGCCCAGGGAAGGGGGCCCCCACACTATGACCTTGCAGCTCCATCCAGTGCTTGAAGGCCTTGGGAGGGGGCCCCCTCCAATGGGCCTTCAAACATTAGCAAGGCACTTCCCAAGACACTGCTGAGAGCTCATCAGAGTACAAAAAAAACAACAAAAAAAACCTCAGTTGAAGGGGTGTTCTTTAATAGTGGACAGAAAATAAAGTGGTAGCTGTACCTAGCTTAGATGGCAACGAGAACGGTAAATATTTTTATGTTTTGTATGTAATACTGCCCCCATGTGTCAGATCAGTATGAGTCAGATAGTGTTTCTGCATAAATGAATTAATTGCTTTTAATTTATCGAGCTAGGAAGAATGTATCGACCACTGTATGTCACAGGCATTATTATTACCAAACTTTAGCTGTATTCAATGAAGATAAGAGACACTGCCCTATCAAGATTCGAAGGCTGCTCCCTCCTCCCCTCACCCACCTCCTTTTACCTGTGTCCGGCCTTCTGTTGCCTAGATACAAAATGCACAAACAGCGCCGATAATGGCCGGTACTTAACCGAGGCGCTGCCCTGCCCCTGACATTGTGAGGCCAACATAATTGCTGGCCCAGCCATTGTGCCGTCCCCCATTCAGGTTGTCGCATCCCCCACCCGTAATGTATTCAGGAGAGGCAGGGGGCCCTGTGGTGGGCTGAGGAGGTGTGACCTTTCACAGGGGCGCGAGGCCCCCTGAGCGCGAGGCCCTGGGCAGCTGCCCACACTGCCCATGCCTAGCGCCGGCCCTGCCTGCATTTATCCTGTGATTTCGCCCGTAATAAAAGATTCCTGAATACGATACCGCGGGTGCTGACCTCTGGGGCACTGACGGTGCTAACTCTGTTGCCTGATGGGACGCGGCGGCTGCATTTTCTCCTGACGTGTGCTGCTGGGCGGTGAGGCGCCTGTTGCGGGCTGGAGCGGTGCCTGGGAGAGAAGAGCTACTCGAGAGTCGCGGTGGCCACGTGGTGGGCCGGACCGACGCGCTCAAGACGGGGCACCCTGCTGCATGCTGTCAGGGGCGGCGAGATGTTAAGGGGCACCATCAGAATGTAGGCACTGTTGTTGGATATCGGAGCCCTTGATCTGCCGCTGCGACGAGGACATGATGATCGGGTGAGTGCCTGCTGCCTCATTATCTCCGAACAGACAACATGGCGGCCGCCGAGGATGGGCAATGCAACGATCGCTAATGGTGGATTGTGGCTCACTGGAAAGGCAGGATACCTCACGGAGGCGGTCAGTGCGCTGATAATACATAAGGACATTTGACATTGCAAATGTGGCAGCATAATATATTTGCCTGTGCTACAACTGCTCACACCAGTGAATTGCATTTGGGAAGTCCTGCTGGGCATACATAGTAGAAGAGCTAATATAGACCAGATCTGCTAATCGGGCGTTGGGGACTACTTTGAACTTTCCTATTGAATGCGACAGGGCTCTGTAAGGCGGGATGCTCGATTACCCCTGAACGCCGGGCAGGAGTGGCTGCTGGATATAGTGGAGGGACTGCCTGCTGGCGGGGACGGTGTGCCCCCATTAACGTCGGTGATTGCAGAATACATCTGAGATATCTGAGCTGGTATAAGAACTCTGGCTTATTGGTGATGCCATAGGGCGGAACAGTATTGAGTTGAAGGGCACCAGGGGAGCTCAGGGGGATCACACTTAAGGTGGACTCTCTGGGGGCCTGCTGTGTCACTGGCATCAGTTGTGTGGCGTCTGCTATACCTTTCATAATCTGTGGGTTACGGAACGGCCCTGGGTGAGTCCTCTGACGTCTCTGGCAAGATGGCAGCGGCCATAGCAAGCGTTTAGAATTGCTGTGCTAATTATCGCTGCCGGTGAAGGAGGATTGTATGCTGCTTGGTGAGTGCACACCATATATATATATATATATATATACTCGTCTACGTGGCGGAAGCGGTTGGTGTGCATATTTATCCTGGAAGCGGAGGTTGCTGTCTGAAGTGCCTTGGCTTACGTGAGGCCTGCCACCCTGGACTGAGGGTGCAGTACGGTGTGGTCCGGACAGGTAGCACGGACATCAGTGATTCTTCGTCATAGCTGCCTGCTTATACTGCAACGTGGCGGAGTATTGAGGAGGATATATATATATAAATACAAAAAAGGGGGAAAGGGGGTCCTAGGGGATGTTTACCGACCGAGCATTGCTACTACCCCTATACATACATATCTACCAACAAAAAGTAGCAAAGGGTCAAAGAGAACCAACAAACTAACTATGTATCTGTAAGGACCTGACCTCAACTGTAGATGTAGAACAGCGAAATCAAACCTAGGGTACTTTCTCAGTGAGAAAAAATTCCCATCAGATTACCGACCTGTACCACCCTACATCATATGGGATCCTTCACCATGAAGGTAGATTGTTGTACCCTCGGTAAATTTGGCAAAACTAAGCCTAATCTCACATATATGTCCCAGTACTAGTGTGATGCATCTAGGTGTCAAGTGGCAATTGACTAGCAGTGCTGAAAAAGTGAAAATAATAAGTGACTGATGTGAAACCACATAAAATTGGGTAGTGAAGGGGCAAAATATTTTTTAATGAGTACCTATTCATTACCAAGTTAATAAAACCAGTGCAAATAGTAGTATAAACAAATGACTACTAAAATAGATATTGGGTCGACATGTTTCTGCAGTTGAACGGGGCCAAAAGGTCTCCTACTGCTTCTTCAGGACCATGAGTGCAGGTAGCATTTTTACAAGAGACGCATATACATCCACACTCTCATAATACTTTTGCTAGTAGATGGGCGAGTATCAGACTGCTTTCCTCTTTTTCATCTTATGCTAGAGGCACTGCCATACTGATTAAAAAGATTGTTCCATTTACGCTCCTTGTAGAGATTTTATATCCCTTGGGGGAGATATGTCATTATATGGGGGAGATTGGGTAACGAACTTGTGACCATTGCGAATTGCTACGCCCCCAATGTGGACACGCCAGAATTGTTAACGACCATGTGGGGTAAAGTAGTGAATATTGGCTCCTCGCACATTATTTGGGGGGGGATTTCAATGTTGCCTTGATACCTACTCAAGATAGGGCTGATGGGGTGGCATATTACAATAGTAAAGCTAGGGAGGTGTTGCAGGGTATCGTGGAGGAGGGGGGACTTGTGGATAGTTGGAGAAGCATTCATCCTATGCGGAAGGAGGGGACTCATTTTACCTCTTACACTGGCACTTGGGCACGTTTGGAATATTGTTTGATATCTAGGGGGCTGACTATGGGGCTTACTGGAGCTACACATCTAGCCAGAACATACTCTGATCATTGTCCTGTTCGGATCACATTGCAGATACCTGGCTATGATAGGTCGAGGCCGGCATGGCGCCTCCAGCCTACTGCCTTGTTGGATACAGTTTTTAAGGCGCAACTTGGGGAACAGATTAAAGAATTTTTTCCGCGCAACAAGGGGTCAGTGGATAGTGTCGAAGTCATATGGGATGCTTTCAAGGTTACAGTACGAGGGTATTGTATATCCAAGAGTTTCGGAGTGTTAAGGGATATACAGCAGACATTGCGAGCCTTGGAACGAGATCTGAAGGGGCTAGAGAGAAGTATGCTGCGCAGGGACACAGGGCACGCACAAAAAGACTTCAGGGCTAAATTGTCAGAGTATGAGGAGGAAGCTGCTCGAGAAACCAAGTTTCGGGGACATCATTGGGTGGCGCGTACGGACGGAGAAGGGGAGAGGCCGGGGATGGCTATTTCTGAGATTACACAAAACCCCCGCTTCAGTACCAGTATATTGGAAATCGCCAGGCCGGAGGGAGGGACATGTCAGGACAATGTCAGTATCCTGGATGTTTTCACCTCACACTACACTCAACTATATACCACGCAAAATACCGGTGAGATAGACCTAGATGGCTTTATGGGGGATATTGCCCTATGCTGGTTGAGTGATGTACACAGGACATTCCTGAGCGCTCCCCTGAAACTTGACGAGATCAGAGAGGCAATAATGTCCCTTAAAAATGGTAAGGCGCCGGGACTTGACGGATTGCCTGCTGAGTTTTATAAATGCTATATTGACATTATGGCTCCAGTGTTGCGGGAGGTATTAGAAGAATCTATAGAGGTCGGGATACTTCCTCAATCGATGCACGAAGTAGTAATCCCGTCCCTATTGAAGCCAGGTAAAAACCCCGGGTTTTGCGATTCATATCGCCCATTATCATTGCTTAATTGCGACCCGAACATTTTAGCCAAAGTGTTGGCAACTCAGTTGTCCCTTCTGATGACAAAGATTATACTTCCGGATCAATCAGGCTTCGTACCGGGTAGAGCCACTAATAATTTGCGTACTCTCTTTTCCTTAATACAAACTGTGGCACCAGAGTTTCCAATTGCTGCTGTGTTCCTTGATGCCTCCAAGGCATTCGACTCAGTTGAATGGAGATATTTATTTGCTGTCCTGCAGAGAATGGGGTTCCCTAAGCTTTTTATTTCCTGGCTGCAATTACTCTATAATAAACCTACAGCAAGAGTACTCAATAATGGCCATCTCTCCTCGTCACTCTCAATAACTCAAGGCACCAGACAGGGGTGCCCCCTATCCCCACTCCTTTTTGCTATCGCGATTGAGCCGTTAGCATGTCGATTGCGACAGCTTCATCGAGACAGTGCGTTTAAGTGCTTCCAGCGCCAAATTTCGATTTCACTCTACGCCGATGATGTAATGCTATATGTTACAGACCCTCAACAAAACCTAAACCCATTGCTGCAGGAGTTTCTCGTATTTGGCAGGATATCAGGGGTGCATATAAATTGAGGGAAGTCGCAATTCTTCCCACTTACACCCGCAATTACAGAATTTCCATTGGATTAACCTCTGGAGTGGTGTCATTCTGATCTTCGATATCTAGGTATTCAAGTGTCCAGAGACAGGGAGGAAACGCTCAGGTTAAATTACGGTACTGCAATCACGAAATTGACCACCAGTATTGCACGTTGGATCTCCCTTGCCTCTGTCGATGGCTGGTGGAGCATCGCTCATCAAAATGGTGATTCTGGCCCGTTTCTTATACTTTTTCTGAATATCCCGTATTATCCAGGCGCCTTTTTTTTAAAAACTCTGCGCACAGAATTGATTTGCTTAGTATGGGGCAGAAAGCAACCACGGCTTAAATGGTCGGTCATGGCGCAACCGTACGATAAAGGTGGGTTTGACATTTCTGATTTTGAAGCTTATGATATCAGCGAGCAGGCTCACTACGCATATCATTGGATGGCGCCTACTCCATATATGCCCCTACTAGCCACGGAGCACTGGTTGGCGCGTCCCCTTCCCTTAAATGGCATCATACACGGGCCTGCTGGAATACTGGTGACACCGCCTACAACAGTCACGTGCACGATTGATGCTTGGAGGCGCGTGGCACAGATGCTACAGGTTACGCTGCGGTATTCGCCGCGAATACCTCTCACCTATCACCCGAAACTGGTGCTATTACCGGAAGCCAGTTTTCAGGTCCTGTGTAGGTGCCTTAATGTGGTTACATGGGGTGACCTGTTTCTGGGGGGAGGGTGGGTTCGGTCCATGGCACTGTTTTTTAAGGATGTGACTCCCATGCCTCTGGAGGTATTCTATTATGTGGGTTGAGACAAGGTATGAGAGATGTTCTACCGGATTTTCCCTGGGAACCTGAAAGTTTGGCTCCGCTGCACATCATGCTAAGTTCTGCAGATGGGACACACTTGGTGTCCGGTATATATGGCAGTCTTAGAGCACAGCGACGGGGGATTGAGGGATCCGCTCGTATGCACTGGAGTGAGGATTTGGGAAAGGAAATATCTGATGACCAATGGATATATTTTTGTGGGCTCACAGTAAATATCGCAGCTAGCTGTAGATTCAAAATTATTCATTATACATTTTTGCAGTGGATATATTACACCCCTACCAGGAAATTTAGGTTTCAACTGTCTGATAATGATAGGTGCGAAAGGTGTAGAAGCCCAGGAGCTGGCTTTGAACACCTTGCGTGGTAGTGCCCGGTTATTTGGGAATATTGGACACAGGTGCATGCGGCTCTTTAGAACATGTTGGAAATCACATTCGACAGAGACCCATTGATCATGTTGTTGGGATATACTGCACAAATACCCAAAAGTTATAGGAAGTTTTTAGACATTACAATGCTGTTGGCTAAACGGAGACTGGCATGTCGCTGGGGAAGAGGGAGGGCTCCGAAGTTTAAGGAATGGCTAAACAATGTTATATACTGTCCAGAACAAACTGCCCTATATGCTAAAACTCAGCCGTTGGCCACTAAGCCTAGAGATATCTGGGGGCCGCTACACGATTTTCTTATACGTACTGGGGATAAGGATTCTGAAGGGTTGTCCCAAAATAATGCTCAAGAACAGGAGGATGGGGAGGGACTAACCACTCCTATATGATATACACTTGATCACTGTCTTGTCAACGAGCAATGTTGTTATTCCAGGTTGTCTATTTACTAGTCTAAATTGAGGTGAACTATCTTTACCCCTTTATATGTATGTATGTATGTCATGCCTGTATTCTATGTTAGAACTTGCTATTGTCCTCTCTAAATGGGATTAATGGAAACTGCTGACTCTTTATTACATGGATTATAACCGACACGTAAATGTCACGTTATTTGACAAGGTATGCTAAATAAGATGTGCCAAGTGCTGTATGTCATTGTTTATGTTACAAAACACTACAAATAAAGTTAAAAAAAAAGAATGGCCTGCATTCTGACCTTTACAGCAATGACACCATGGCCACTAGTGTAATGCTCAGGTGGCATGCCTGGATACATGAAACTTGTTTATTGGGGGATGGACACCCCCTTTGATGGCTCAAGGCCTTCACCATTGTGATCAGTTCCCTAAGTTGGCTTTGGAAATTCAGGGGCTACTCATGAGGTCTGGCATACAGGCAATGACAACCTTCCCACTGAGTGTAGCAACCTACTTCCCCCCTGCTATCACGCATGTCATTCCCCTCTGAGCCACAACCAGCTGGTTAGGGGCTGAATTTGATTTTTCCTCCCCAACTGGAAATCCATCATGTTGGATCAATAGGTATTGCAAATCATTCAAAGGGGCCATGGCATACCATCTGTTTTAACACCCGCACTTATCCACCCTGTACCAGGGCGTGTCTCACTAGACCATGCCAGAATTTTAATGCAGAAAGTCAAGGGTTGACTGGCAGAGATTATATTGAGAGGGTGCCGAAAGCAGAGAGAGGTGAAGGATGTTGTTTTTGGTACTTCCTTGGGCTAATAAAGGATGGAGATCTCATACTCTTCCTAGATCTTTAACTTCCGAATGACTTCTTGTGGAAGAACAGATTCAGAACGCTAGTTCTGGCTCAGGTTCTTTCTTCTCAGAACAGATGATACTGCATGGTGTCCTCAGACTTGAAGGATGTGTATTTTCATATACTTGTCCTCCAATCCCACAGGAGCTACCTGCAATTCACTGTGGGGTCTGAACACTTCGAATTAGCCCTTTGACCTCACTTTGCCCCTCAGTTGTTCACAAAAGTGAGAGTAGTTGTTGCAGTCTCTTTTCGGAAGTCAGGGATACATGTACTCTCATACTTCGACAAATAGCTGCTGAAGGCTAGCTCCCCGAAGGGACTGAGAACCACCTCCGGATAACCATCGCCCTTTTGACATCTCTGGGGTTCTTCATCAGCGAATGAACGTTCCACCTGATGCCTGTGCAGAAGATTCCCTTAATATTTACTATCTTAAGCTATAGATATGATCCCAATGAGTTGGGCTCTTTCCTGGGTCGCAGTGAGCTGTTGTGAGACTTCTTGGGATCTTATACTCATGCAGTATCCTTGTGTTGCTCACCAAATGGTACATGCAGGCCCTGCAGTGGATCCTTTGATTTCAGTGGGTTCAGCATTTACGCAGTCTGTCTAACACTAGCCGTATCTTGGGAGAGACAGCCTGGGAACTTTAGTGGTGGTAAGAGGACGCAACCTGACTTGTGCAGGCTGTTCTACACACCAATCTAATGGAGCTTTGATCCATTCTGCTGGCTCTCCAAGCCTTGTTACTGACCATCAAAGAAAGGCTCATGCTGGTACTCATGGACAACACAACCACCATGTGCTACTGCAACAAGCGTGGCGGGTAGGGTCCTTGGGCTTGTGCCAAGAGGCTTTGCGCCATTGAAGTTTGCTGAGCTAGCTGGAACTCTTCCTGGTGTCCAGTCACCTGGCAGGATCCCTAAACGCCAGAACAGATGAACTGAGGAGATCTTCTGTACCATAAATGATATCTTCATCCTGAGGTCTCAAAACATCTTTGCCCAGTATGGCTTACCCTGGCTGGGTGTTTTTTCATTGCTGAGAATGCGCAGTGCCATGATTATTGCGCACCGGAATTTCAATGAAGAGGTTCTCTGCAAGACATGTTCTGCCTGTGGTGGAACACAGGTCTCCTGTACATGTTACCACCCTTACCCATTTTGCCTTCAGTCCTGATAAAAGTCAGGACAGAGTGTGCCGAGAAATTTTGATTGCCTCGGATTGGGCCAGGAGAGTGGGGTACCGAGATCTCTTTCCCTGCGCAATGCAATCTGATTCGACTACCCCTTCGGGAGGTCCTCCTGTCTCAGCAACTGGAAAGGGTCCTCAAGCCATATCACCACAACCTACATCTCCATGTGTGGAGGCTGGATGGTGGTATCTGGGCAGTTTCGATTTGCCATCAGAGATATGGATGTAATCCTTGCTGCCAGACATTCTTCAACCAAGTCTGTCTATTCTAAATTCTGGGAAAAGTTTGTGGTCTGGTTTAGGGACTATAAACTTCATCTTCCGCAGGCAAGACTTTCTTAAATGTTGTTTGCTTTATCTTTGGCCCCCAAGACTTTACAGTCGCACAATTAAAGGTAACATATTGATCATTTTTACTTTTTCATGTTTGCTGGATCGACCTTCTGGTTTTAATAACTGATGTGTTTCCTGAAACGACTCATATATATTTGTTTCCTGTGAAATCCTCCATAATTTCCTCGATGGGACCTTCATTTGGTACGGACATTTCTCATGTCCATGCTTTTTGAGCATGTGAACTATTGTTTTTTGCGGCTCTTGACTTTTAAGACGGTATTCCTCATTGTAATAACATCTGCACATTGCGTAAGTGAGCTGCACTCCCTTTCAGACTTATTGGTGCTGAGGACCCGGGACACCTTGCTGACAAAAGTGGTCTTGACCAATCAGTCGCTCTACCTGCTTTTTTTTCTCCTACCCTCATTCGTCGAAAGAGTAAGAGAGACTTCATTAGCTTATCATTAGCTTATCATTAGCTTGACCCAAAGAGAGTATTGTGTTGGTGATTAGCTCTTTGTGGGATTTGCTGGTGTAGAAAAAGGGAAAGGCAGTGCATCAAAGGACACTGACAAAATTGATCATCAAGTATATAAAAATGTGTTATTTAAAAAAAAACACCCGCAGGCCCTCGAGCTCATTTCAACAGAGTTAAGGAAGGCATGATCGCATTAGCAACATGTGTTTCTGCGAGAGACATCTGCCAGACTGCAGCATGGGTGCACACATTTCCCAAGTGCAATTGCCTTGACAGCCAGGTCTACAGAGATGGCCAATTTGCCTGCTCTGTCCTGCGGGATTTTTTTTATTTGATTCTACTTCTCAGACCCTACACCTAATGATGTACTGCTTGGATATCTATTCCAAAGGTGAGGAATCTACGGTTAGAAGTATGCATCAGAAGAGCAAGTTACTTATCTTTGCTAACGCTCTTTTTGGTGGATACTCTAACCGCAGATTTGTCACGGTCTTCCCACCTCCCTATTCTGTGGAGTGGATATCTGCACATTTTAAAAGGTCACAAGACCGGCACACTGTTGAATACAATTTGTCACAGTTGATCCGCTTCTGAGGACATGGAAATAGAACAATGCAAAAACTTCTGTCCGCGCGCATTGGTGTTGCCTACATGATGCTCCACGTAGTCACTTACGTCAGCGGTGCAAGCCCACAGCGGAGACATGTGACACCACCTGGCAGCGTGCTGCAGCTATTGCTTGAAAATCTCCGGATTCAGGCTGGCGCCTCAGAATATTCTAAAGGGGATGAATCTGCAGTTAAATAGAGCATCCACCAGAAAGAGCATTACCGAAGCTAAGTAACATGATAGTCACAGCTATTGTAGCTGAAGGTCGAATTCGATATTTTTTTCCCTTGCTTCCCAAATCTTGTGTGCCCCAGGAGCTCAACAACAGGGGTTGGTTGGTGCAGTTCATCTCCTAAAGAGGAGGTGCAGAGAGAGAGAGAGAGGCCTTTCTGGAGGCAGCGTGGTCTGTACTCAATGCTAGACTCCCACTTATATGCTGCATGCAGAGAGACATCCGAATGCAGCAATGGGAATGCTGAGCTGGCTGGTGGAGCATGGAGGAGCCATGGGAGCAGCACTAGGCTTTAGTGTCAGAAGAACCCCTGACCCCCAATGTGAGCCGGATTGAAGGTGAAGCCTACCTAGGAGATCCAGGAGGCACAAGCAAGATGCGAGCCATAGAGAGTACATCTGGCCTGTGTGCCTCTTGTTTCAGCCACAGAATTGCTCAGCACAAAAAGTTCAGTATTGCCACTTTGGCTGTCTGGAAGTATGTGGAGCACAGAAGGTAATGGTTTCACTACCAGGCACTCCGCATGTGGTATCTGAATCCACTGTTGGTGTTCTTACCTTGGAAGCGTGGGATGAAATGCTGTTGGTGATTTGCAAATGCTGGGGACTTTGTGATATCTCTTTTCCCCTCACGCTTCACCTCCCACCTGTGTTCCCTGCCCGTTTCTCATCTTAACCTGTGCTCCCCACGTGTCCCCTTCCCTGTCAAGTAACTAACAACAACATGTTGGAAAAACATCCTTCATAGTTCCCATCCCCAATAATCATAAAATTAAAACCAGGAAACAGCAATATTTATTCCTGCTGAGGTATGTTAAAAAAAGACCCGCTTCTGCTGTATTTATTGAAAGTGTCGATGCCCTTTGTTGAAGAATCTGGTTGAATTATCTCAAACCATTTTCTACCCTCTCACACAACAATTGTTTGAGCACCAAGATCCAAGAAAGTAACGAAGAACCTAATTCTCACTCGAGATCTGCAAAGTGTTATTTTAAATGGAAGAGCTGGTAAAATTTCCTGTAAGTATTGGAACAGCTTGAATTCTTCAGTATCATGGAAGAGCACAGGTGTGCATCAGGTTACTCAGTCATAACTACTGTACATGTGGCTCCATTGTGCTTCTAGGAGGTGTAGGCACTGCTTAATTTGAGCCGGTGGGGCCCACCGTCACTCATTTTTTTGGGGACCGACACTTATTTTTCTGCATCAGACATTTACGGAGAGCAGGTGGGGGAAAAACGAACAGAGTAGAAAGACTGAGAAGAGGAAGACTGACAAACTGTCAAAAAAAGAGAAAGCAGGAACATGCAAAAGTGTGAAAAGGGGCAGGGAGAGGATTTAAGAGGTGTGAGGTCAATTTAGGACTAGGCAGCCTTGGTATAAGGTGCACTTACATTTAATTGAACCGGCTGTGGGCTTCTGAGATTTGAGCACTGACTCGTATTGTTTTACAAATTTAGCACCGGGCGTGGATATTATGTTAGTGAGGTACGTCTGGCGAAAGATATAAGATCACATTCACAGTTTAGGTGAAAGTACTTAAAAAAAAACAACAAATCATAGCTATTCACCATTTTTAGGTTGAGCCTCAGGCATTGCTTTAGCAATGCTTGTTGGTGAGATATTTAGTGGGGCTTTCAAAAATGCACCGAAAGTGCGCATCGGGTACAGTGCATGTGAGCCAGGCGCGTGCACATCGCCAGCCACATCGCACACCATATGTCTGAGCCTCTGCATCAAACTTCAAAGGAATCCGGTCCCCCGCACCCCACGCAATGCCGAGAGCTTGTTCCTAATGCGTCCTGACTGATCAGCATATACCGACTTGACCGGCAACAAGCACCCATACCTCGAAGCATAATCTTAAGAAGTGGTTAGGTACTGGTACACCCAGCAGTGCTCTCTAACTCTCTGCCTCCAAGGGTGTAGCATTTTTTTGTTTTCTGTAACTTTACTAGTTTTCTCTGCAAGATGCGTACACCGTATACTTAGCACATCGCACTCATAGGAGTGTTTTCTTATCCCATCCCATATCAAGTAAGTTCAGTTCTCCTCTGCCACCCCTTTTTAGCTCTTTGCCGCAGCCATTCCTCCCAGAATACAGACCCCTGTAAGCCAGCAGACGTAGCTAGAACTCTCAAATATGTTTAGCGGGTACACAACTAGGCTAGTGCCAGGTTCTCCGGCAAGATACCCTGGTTTTAGCTCCTTCTGTCTATATTTAACCAGCACAATAGTAAGTCAGCAGAGTCGCTCTTGAGGCAGTGTACTCGCCGATCCTAGCAATTTTAGTCTCTCCTGCTTTTCGCTATTTAAGGCATGCCTCACGCTTGAGGACGTCTTTGTGCCATCCTCCTCAAATCTTCTTTTCTTGTTAAGAAACACTTGTGGATTACCCAACTCCTTGTACTGCGCCCTCCATTAAAACTCCCAGCCTTTCATGGATTGAAACCAACAGCTAGCGTTGCGCATATCAAAGAGGCCTCTAGGGACCGGTCTTTTCCCACATGGGTGCTGACGTCCCATCTCTTCACTTGGCGGGGAGTAAATCCACTAATCAGCAAAGGCATACGCCACATAGTGCCCTGAGCACGACAGAGCCAACAACCAACCCCCCTCCCCTCCCCCAGGTACTTGGGGCCAGCCTTGCCCTTAGCCCGGGCTCAGAAAGGCCAGCACCAGCAGTCGTTCTTTCCCGTACCCTCAGCAGCAGCTATTAGTAAATGCCCCTTCTCATGCTTGTGACCCATCCAATGTTATGCCAGCACAAACCTTTGCATTTTAGCAAGGTTACTTATACACTCATCCACAGTCCCAGAGAGCAAGTTTACACAAGCCACATCGACCTTTAGGACAACACATTTGTGCCACATGCATTGTGTGAGTGGTTAACATGCATGACCCAGCTTTTCATTGCATCTCCACCGTTGTTGTTAAAGCTCATAGACACAGCTAAACTCTCCACTCACAGCTATGCCCCTTATTTATATGGGACTGCATCGCAATTTTATCTTTTTGTTCGTGGCATGTTCGGCTCCACATGTTCTAAAGCTACAGGTACCTGTACCTGTTTTTTTTAATCTTTTGGGTGCACCTTAGAAATCTCTAGCACCTTACATGTGGTTAAAGTGTGTACATAATATTTTAACAGGTACTTCCGTTCTTCCAATGTCCTGAAAAGGCCCACAGTTAAAAGGGCCCAAACGCTTCAACACTACCATTAGGGGGAGTCTTCCAATGTGGAACACTTTAAGCAAAGCTTTGGGCATGCACTAAAAACAGAGGACTCAGCTGTCCTCCGTGTGAGACCTCCCTAAAGACTACCTCCTCTGTGGACTGTGCAATTACTTTGGAATACAGCCACATTTGTTTGAAACAACTGTAGGACTGAAAAAGCATTCTAGTTGTAAGTTATTGTTTTTTGTTTTGCCTTGCACATTGATTTGTATACATTAATAAGGCAATCTCTTGCCCTCCTTCTATTATCCTGGTGTGTGTGTGTGTTTGTATATATTTGGTTGGCGAGATTATAGCAAGGCTTTCAAAGGTGTACCCAAAGTGCGGATCGAGTACAGTGCATGTGAGCACAACCATGCGCTCGTGTGCCCGTGCCGCCTCTTCTGCCACTTCAGCTCACCAGGCTGCACACCCCCTTACCCCTCGCTCTCCAATGTCCCTCCCACCCTTCCTTTGATCTCCGCCACAAATTCTCACAGGCTCCTCTCTGCCGCTACGCTTCCAGTGGCGTCGTCTTGTTTTTGTTTCTTGTTGGCCCTACTCCCCTGCACTTCTAAGCCACAAGCACATTCACAGCCTTCTAAGTCGAAGTCACACGTTTGTGAAAGTATTAATTAACACGTCTTTAACACTACTGTGAGTGTGGGCTACGCTGACTCTAAGGCAGCCTTGCTTCCCGTATTTCAATAGAGTGGTGATGTTATGCTACATACCGGCGCCTCCTCCAGCCAGCTTCCGAGGATTGAAGGGGGAGCTGCTTTCGATACTTGGTCCAAGCAGCCATTTGTTCTTCTGCCTTTCATGGAAGGCCCGAGACACAATAGTGCAAATACAGGAGCCACCAAACAATGGGACAACAAGGGTCAACAGATACAGCTCTGACCGATTGCCTCTGCCAATACTGGTTTACTATCAGCCCTTTGCATGCTAGGGCTTGAAGTGGAGTTTTTTTTCCCGTAAACATAGGACTAGTAGTGCCAGCATAACATCTTTATAAATAATTTTAAAAAACTAGGGTGGAATAAATTTGCCCCTGCTAAGATGTGTTCAAGTGGCAAATTGTAGTCCTGCATTTATTATGGACAACGAAAAACGTGAATTTTAAGGTTTATTGTCTCAGTATTGATGGGCCAGCCCGTGATTTACGATAATAATTGCTTCATCAGGGCCTACATTTCATTTCCAATCAAATTTCTTAATTAATAAAAGGGGTCCCCAGATCTCAGTGAGCGACAGTGCACACTCGGAGTTGAACTATGTTGTTTCTCTTCTGCACTAAGAAACGCAACTGCTTAGATTTGCTCCAACTGTTCTTTTTTTTTAAGAGACAGTGGGGGTTATTTACAAGCCCACTAGTTGTTGAAAGTTTAGACCTGCACTTGTAAAGAGTACCTGTGCTGCAGGCTCTTGTTTGTATTTACATGCCGCATGGGTGCAGCTGCTAGGTACTTGTACTCCCTTCTGGAAGATGTATGTGAAGGCAGTATTCTTGTAGAATGTCATTGTTCTGTGCTGAACAGACGGAGGAAGACTTATATGTTTTAACTCAATGCATATAGTCCTTTTTAGGTCTTGCTGAGTCAACCCCACACACACTCACAACTCCACACACACAACCCCACACACACAACCCCACACACACACAACTCCCCCACACACAACTCCCCCACACACAACTCCCCCACACACAACCCCCCACACACACCCCCCACACACACAACCCCCCCACACACACAACCCCACACACACAACCCCACACACACACACAACCCCACCCACACACACAACCCCACCCACACACACAACCCCACCCACACACACAACCCCACCCACACACACAACCCCCCCACACACACAACCCCCCCACACACACAGACCCCAACACACACAACCGCACACACAACCACACACAACCCCACACACAACCCCACAGAACCCCACCCACTCCACCCTACACACACAACCCTACACACACAACCCTACACACACAACCCAGCACACACACACAATCCTACACACACACACACCCAGACCCCTACACACACCCAGACCCCTACACACACACACACACAACCCCCCACACACAAACCCACGCACACAGACAACCACACACAATCAACCCCAAACACAACACACACAACCACACACACACAACCACAACCACACACACAACCACAGCCACACACACAACCATCTATCTATCTGTCGTCCTCACTCTACACAACTCCCTACACACACACAACCCCACACACAACCACACAACCACACACACTCAACCACACACAACCACACAACCAACCCCAAACACAACACACGCAACCACAACCACACATACAACCACAGCCACACACACAACCATCTATCTGTCGCCCTCACTCTACACAACTCCCTACACACACACAACCCCACACACACACAACCCTACACACACACAACCCTACACACACACACAACCCCCCCACACACACACCCAGACCCCTACACACACAACCCCCCACACACATTCCCACACACAACCACACACACAACCACACACAACCACACAACCAACCCCAAACACAACACACACAACCACACACACACAACCACAGCCACACACACAACCATCTATCTATCTGTCGCCCTCACTCTACACAACTCCCTACACACACACAACCCCACACACACACAACCCCACACACAACCACACAACCACACACACAACCCCACACACAAACCCCACACACACACAACCCTACACACACAACCCCACACACACACAACCCCCCCCACACACACAACCGCTCCCACACACACAACCGCTCCCACACACACAACCGCTCCCACACACACAACTGCTCCCACACACACAACTCCACACACACAACCCTACACGCACAACCCCACACACACAACCCCACACACACACAACCCCCCACACACCCAGACCCCCCCCACACACACACAAACACACCCCCACACCCCCACACACACAACCCCCCCCCCACACACTCACTCAACTCCACACACAACTCCACACACACAACCCCCCACACACAACCCCCCACACACACAACTCCCCACCCACACACCCCCACACACACCTCACACACCTCACACACATACACACACAGCCCCCCACACACATAACTCCCACACATACAACCCCCCACCCACACACCCACACACCCCCACCCACACACCCACACACCCCCACCCACACACCCACACCCCCCCCACACACACCCCACACACATACACCCCACCACACACATACACCCCCCCACACACACACAGCCCCCCCCCCACACACACAGCCCCCACACACACAGCCCCCACACACACAGCCCCCCACAAACACACAACCCTCCACACACCCACAACCCCCCAGTTGTTGCCACTCATAACATAATTAAAACGCACAGATTGATAGAGAAGCACCCCACGCCATTTGTGCTAAAAAATATATTTTTCGTTTTACCATTCAACTTGAATCCAAAAATAGAAAAAAAGGCATTCATGTAATTTTTTAGGCGCATGTTTTATTGGTGTGCGCACCTACAAAATGATAAGCAGGTCGCTCAAGTTTTTTTTTTTAATGCCATGCAGCACAGTACTGGTGACTGTGCACTCACACCTTGCTCACTCATAGTAATTTAGTCCACACATACTGCACCCTCACACACACTGCCCCCTCACACATTGCGCACTCACACTACTTTAGGCCACACACACTGCACCCTCACACCCTGCACCCTGACACACCTTGCACACTCACACACCTCGCACCCTCACACACTCTCATTACACTGTGCCCTCACACACTGCCCCTCACACATTGCCCCCTCACACATTGCCCCCTCACACACTGCCCCCTCACACACTGCCCCCTCACACACTGCGCCCCCCACACACTGCGCCCCTCACACACTGCCTCCTCACACAGATAACTCACACACTGCCCACTCACACACTGCCCACTTACACACTGCTCACTTACACACTGCCCACTCACACACTGCCCCCCTCACACACTGTGCACTCACACATTGCTCACTCACAGTAATGTAGTCCACACATAATGCACCCTCACACACACTACCCCCTCACACATTGCGCACTCACACTACTTTAGGCCACACACTCTGCACCCTCACACCCCGCACCCTCGCACACCAAGCACCATCTCACACACTCATTGCACTGTGCCCTCACACACTGCCCCCTCACACACTGCCCTCTCATACTGCCCACTCACACACTGCCCACTCACACACTGCCCCTTCACACAATGCACCCTCACACATTGCACACTCACACTTCTTTAGGCCACACACACTGCACCCTCACACCCCGCACACTCGCACACCTCGCACCCTCACACACTCATTACACTGTGCCCTCACACACCGCCCCATAACACAGACCCCTCACACACTGCCCCCTCACACATTGCACACTCACACTACTTTAGGCCACACACACTGCACCCTAACACCCTGCACCCTGACACACTCTCATTACACTGCGCCCTCACACACAGCCCCCTCACACACTGCCCCCTCACACACAGACCACTCACACAGACCCCTCACACAGACCACTCACACATCGCCCCCTCACACACTGCACACTCACACATTGCTCACTTACAGTAATGTAGTCCACACATACTGCCCCCTCACACACACTGCCCCATCACACACTGCCCCATCACACATTGCCCACTCACACATTGCCCACTCACACTACCTTAGGCCACACACACTGCACCCTCACACCCGCACCCTCGCAGCCTCACACACTCTCATTACACTGTGCCCTCACACACTGCCCCCTCACACACACTCATTACATTGCCCCCTCACACACTGCCCCCTCACACACTGCCCCCTCACACACTGCCCCCTCACACACTGCCCCCTCACACATTAGCCCCCTCACACATTGCATTACAAATGCTATAGGTGTCACATTTGCGAAAGTTATAACACTTGGCATTGTAAATGACAAAGCTATTAATTTCGCTATTTTCAAAACCAACACATAAATAAAAAATGTGTCATTTACAATACCAATAGCTCAAACTTTCCTAATGCGAGACCTATTGCATTGCAAATGCTTGTTACGTCTGGAGCTAGCCAAGCCCATAGCAAGCCTCCTTCATCAATTGTCTGTTAGTGTGTCATTCCCATTTTCCTTCTATCCACTACAGCATACAGCTTTGGCCAAAGGGTCAGGCTGCTTCACCCATTGGCTAACTTCACTATGAGTGGCATCCTTCTGCCCTTCCACAAGGAGAGCATCCACATACAAAGTAGTTCCCATCAATGCTGGCCTCTCGAACCCTGTGACATTTTCCTACAGGAGATTGCAGTTGTATGCATCATATGCCTGGCGCGGCCCCCTGCCTCCCCTCAAAATCAGCCACTCTGCTTGCAGCGAGTGACATCGTGGAGGTTTCAAAGCCTTCCTGATGTCACTTAAGTACAGCCCCAAGTATAAGTGAGTCTGCGCCTGCGCTGAGAACAGCGCATTTTATTTTCATATTTGAATGCACTGTCCTGGTCTGCCCTGGGTGCTTATCGTATCCTACTGTGACAGATATGTGTTTGTGATTTACGCAGGCCCGGCTCCAGGAATTTTTATTTGGGTGGGCCAAGGGTGAATTCGGGTGGGCCACTGCTGGCCCGATTTGTCGCTTATATATCTAGCCAGGACTGCTTCTGGGCCCTCCGTTATCTCTCCTTAGTCTTACGCACTCGTTTCCAAGTCTCTTTTTAAATGTTATCACCCTCCCCAAAACATTTTTTTCATGTAATGCCCATTTCATGGGAAGAGGAGGTTTCTAAGGTGGGAGTATCAGGCATGTGACACTACTCGGCCTCCCTCTGTGCGAGATTTTAGGGAGAAACCGTCTTCATTACTACCTCCACTTGGCCCCTAACTCTGCAGCACACTCCCTTACAGGCTTGATTATCCACTTTTCTACCACCCCTCTCCATTACACCTTATCTCACAGCTGACCTTGGGTCCCAGCCCCATATTAGCCACCATTCGGTTCTACTTTCAATATTCCCAGTAAAAACAATAGTAAAATCACCTTCAAACTTGAAACATTGAATATAGCAGTAAATTTAATTAGCATGCACTTTAACCCGTTGCGTGCTCCCGTTGGCTAGCCCCGCCCACTTCATCAAACGCCCGCACCGCGGCGGAATATTCACCACAGTAAACGGGGTAAAGTATGCTCCACAGTTGTCCTAATCAACCGACTGTTAACTAAATAAACAAAAACAGAAAGGCCATGGCAGGGCCGGCTTTAGTGCTGGTGCAAAAGTCTTCTTTGGCGCCCCAACAATGACCTCTTTCTCTGTAGATAACTTTACTAACACCCTCCACCAGTGCCCTTCATCTCTCCGTAGCCCCTCCCCCTCATGACCTCCTCCTCAGGCTCCCTAACTATCACCATCCACCAGTGCCGCTCATCTCTCCGTAAGTCCCCCACCCTGGGACCTCCTTATCGGATTCCCTCACTGCCACCCTCCACTACTATCCCTCGTCTCTCTGTAGTTCCTCCACCCCATGACCTCCTCCTGTAACTCATCACTGCCACCCTCCACCAGCACCCCTCATCTCTCCATAGCTCCACCCCCACCCCGTGACCTCCTCCTCGTATGCCCTCACTGCCACCCTCCACTAGTGCCCCTCATCTCTCTGTAGTTCCCCTACCCCATGACCTCCTCCTCTAACTCATCACTGCCACCCTCCACCAGCACCCCTAATCTCTCCGTAGCTCCACCCCCACCCTGTGACCTCCTCCTTGGATTCCCTCACTGCCACCCTCCACTAGTGCCCCATATCTCTCCATAGATCCCCCCCATTGAATGACCTCCTCCCTGGATTCCCTCACTGCCACCCTCCACTAGTGCCCCTCATCTCTCCGTTGCCCCTCTCTTGTATGGATTTCATTTTTTGTATAGTGCTACTCATATCAGTGTAGGGTTTCACAGTACTTTACATCACAGCACACATTATACAGAGACAATAAATCAGTATACATGGAACGTCACATAAGCCAATGAGGATTACAAGGTGTAGAAATCGCATGTCATCCATACTGGTGGGCAATATATTTTACAAGGGTTTGGGCTGGGGAAGCACAAACCCAGGATTTAAAGAGTACTTCAGTGGTTGGGGGTTGGCTTTACTGATAAAAATATATAACTGCCCAAACAAACTCTTTTTAGCAACATTAAAATAATGAAAGACCGGAGACGTTCTAACTATCTCGCAACACAAAAAAGCGATATCGCAACACAAAAAGCGAAGTTTGTATGCAGTTCTTTGATGACAGTTCATAGGTCACTGTCCTATGTTAGGTTAGTGACTTCTGAACTGCAAGTAACACAAGTATATCTGTGACAAAGGCAGTAACCCCTGAGCTATCCCCATAAAATTCAGTTTAACTACATTTAAAAACTACCAACAGACAAATGGTTGCTCTGCAGCAGGATCATAAATCACCACTTATCTGAATTTTTTTTAATTGTTGTTGTACATCGGTGGCAGATTTACTGCGAGGGCCAAGGCTCATGGTTGTGCTGTAACCGGGCCTGGGTTTACGCATCAAGTACTGCACCTAGGTCAGGTAAAATGCTGGCATGGCTCGAAAAACGTGAGCAAGGCTCCAGATGGATCCCGGAATTGTCCGGACCCTCCTGTTACAGACCCCGGGGAAATAGCGGTGGTCTTGCTACTCATCTAGAGGGATTTACACAGCCAGGGCGCACTATAATGCCGAAGAGTCTAGACTACTCTTAAATGAAATGCGCTTACCCACTCTTTCTGAGACTGACGCGAAGGAATTAGAGGCAGACCTTACAACGGAGGAGATTGGCAATGCATTGTTCTCCATAAAGTCAGGTAAAGCTATGGGCCCCAACGGTGTCCCTATTGAATTTCTGAAGGGTATGGCGGGTGAGATTCTCCCACACCTGAAGGCAATGTTCGAGGAGAGCTGTGATACTGGATGACTGCCGCTAGACCAACGGTTGGCATCGATAGTTGTGAATCATAAACCTGCTAAACCAGCTACTGATTGCGGCTCTTATAGGCCGATTTCCCTCATTAACTCTGAGGTAAAAATTCTGGCGAAACTCCTCGCCACCAGACTCATGTCAGTCCTCCCCTCCTTAATTCACGAGGATCAGTCTGGATTCCTCCCAGGCCGTAACACAGCGCTTAATCTTCGCAGGGTTCACAACGTTATGAGTAGAATACCATATCTCCAGGAAGACGCAGCTATCCTTTCCCTCGACGCCACGCTCGCCTTTGACTCCATAGAATGGTCTTGAGGTCTTAATCCGTTATGGCTTTGGTCCAAAATGTATTCAATGGGTCCGACTGCTCTATACTGATCTCTGGGGTCAAGTTTTTGTCAACGGTCACACATTTCCTCTACACAGGGGAACTAGGCAGGGATGTCCGCTATCCCCATTATTGTTTGCGCTCACCCTAGAGCCTTTGGCCCATTGGATCAGAACGGATAACTCTATCCGAGGCCTCCGGTGAAATGACGACACAATTGACAAGATTTCACTATACGCAGACGAGATTCTCGTCTACATCTCTTCCCCCAAATCCTCAATGAATAGTTTACTGCACGTCTTCACCAATTTCGGCAAATACTTGGGCTTCTCCATCAATTGGTCCAAGTCAGTGTTGTACGGGCTACACGGCCCACCCACTCCTCTCCCAAGGGGATATTGATTGACGTGGCCCAGGATGGATTCAAGTACCTCAGCATCTTTGTCACCCCAGACCCTAAAGTCTTCTATGACCGTAACCTAAAGGGCCCGCTACAAAGACTCCATAACGACATATCGCATGCTCTGTCTCTCCCAGGCAGAGCAGCCCTCTTTAAAATGCTTGCACTTCCTCGCTTTTTGTAAGCCTTGCAAAATTGCCCATTTCCCATTGCCGACTCCTATTCTAATGCATTGGAGGGAGACCTCCGCCTCCTCCTATGGGACGGCGGCTCTCCCCGCATTGCTCTTCTCTCGCTTACGCAGGGGTGGTACGATGGTGGTATTGCCTCGCCAAATATTCGACTTTATTATTGGGCATCTCAATTGATAGCCACCAACTCTTGGCTATATGGTCCACCTACAAACCCTGCTTTCCACCTTGAACGATATCAGACGGGCTGTGAGGGCTACCTTGGTGCCTTATATGGTAAGCCTTCCCGCACTCGTTATATAGGCCCCATGTCACAAACGCTAGCGGTCTGGCACCGAGCGAATAAGCGCCTCGGCTGGTCTGACGCTCTCACGTTATCCACTCTGCTCTGGGCCTCACATACACTAGGCTCCCTCTGTCATTATCAGGGCTTTGACAAGTGGGACATGATCGGCATCTCTACCCTGGGAGACATGATTCATAAGGGCAAACTGCTGACATTCGTAGAGCTCCAGAAGAAATATGATTTAGCCCACTCTGAGGCCTTCCGCTACCTCCAAATCAAACATGCCATACTCACTAATGTCCCTGATCTTTATTCTCTTCCACAATCCTCGCCTCTTGAGGATAGACTATTATCAGAACCCCTTCAGGCCAAGGCGATATCCTATACCTACAGCAAGCTATGCAATAACATGCCTAACACCTTCCAACTCCTGAGAGACAAATGGCAGGGCGACATTGGGGCCATGGAGGATGCTGAATGGCAGGCGGCATTGATGTCCCCGCGTGAGTCGGCTATCAATCACAGATTCAGGCTTATACAATTGAAGATATTACACAGAACATACATTTCTGCTCCCCTCCTAGCCAAAATTGGTAGGCGCCCAACTGATCTCTGTCTCCGTAACTGCGGGCTTGTTGGCACTTTCTACCACACTATCTGGGACTGCCCGGTGATCCAAGACCTGTGGGAGCGAGCAACCCGTAAGATGTCAGATGCACTAGGAAAACCTGTCTCTCTGTCTCCTAAAAGCGGACTCCTTAATGTGTGGGACCCCACAGATCCCACTGCGCTGGAACGACAATGGGCGGCTCTGGGTTTTCTCTTACTAAATCAATCATATCATTTGTAGAGCGCGTTACTCACCCGGGAGGGTCTCAAGGCGCTGGGGGAGAGGGGTCCGTTACTGCTCGAAAAGCCAGGTCTTGAGTTGCTTCCTGAAGGAGAGATGGTCCTGGGTTCGCCGGAGGTGGGTGGGGAGTGAGTTCCATGTCTTGGCTGCCAGGTAGGAGAAGGATCTTCCTCCGGCGGTGGTTCTGCGGATGCGTGGAACGGCGGCGAGGGCGAGTAAAAGGTCAGTCGGTTGTTGAGGTATTTGGGGCCCTGGTTGTGGAAAACCTTGTGTGCGTGGGTGAAGAATCTGAACGTGATCCTCTTGCTGACTGGGAGCCAGTGCAGGTCTCTCAGGTGGTCAGGGATGTGGCTGTGTCGAGGGATGTCCAGGATGAGTCGTGCGGAGGCGTTCTGGATGCTTTGGAGTCTTTTCTGAAGTTTGGCTGTGGTACCGGCGTAAAGGGTGTTTCCGTAGTCCAGTCGACTGGTGACGAGTGCCTGGGTGACCGTCTTCCTGGTTTCAGTGGGGATCCATTGGAAGATCTTACGGAGCATGCGCATGGTGTTGAAGAACTGCGTTGACTTGTCTGGTCATTGAGAGGGAGGAGTCTGTAACGACCGGATTCTCAGAACAGGCAGCTTACCAACTGTGGCTAACCCAGTCGTCACAAAACGACACTCTTCCCAGCCCACTATTTACAAGACATCCAGAATACTCACCTGAGAAAGTGAAAATAAGCTATTTACATGCCTGTATAGTCAAAGATACCACTAACACCTAATGGATTCCATATCTTATCCTATATTTACCTCATTTTATATCTCTCTTTATAGTCCCGTAAGACTGTATCTTTAACGTCACCGACAATCTCTTTAACGTCACCCGACGATCTCTTTAACGTCACCCGACGATATCTTTAACGTCACCCGACGATCTACACTAATGGGGATAACTAATAGGGGTTCACCTTTAAGAGTTATTTCCTAAATGAAGTTCACACTCTCCCCCAACCATCAGTTACCTTTGCAGAAGGGCATATCCCATCCTTCTGTATGTCAGCACCTGGTTAAAAGGAAAGGTTAATCTCATTCATGAAAACAACATTCAAAGATATTGGTCAGTCAGTCAGTCAGTCAAAAACTCTTTATTCGATTAATTAAAATCATAAAAGAAGCAACATTACATACATACAAAGTAAAAATATATATACATTTAAAAACAGACATCTATGTACATACATTCAATGCAGATTATATATTGCAACGTTCATGGGGTGTTAATTAATACAAAATATCTCCTATTGTAATTAAAAACCACTATTAAAACAATACAAATATTTAAAAATTCTGTTCCACGATTATGGGGAAGTGGTTTAGATCAATTTATCTGTAGGGTTCTTTTGTTTTTAACTCTGGCTGCAGCCACCAGAAAACTAGCTACGCTGAAGATAACTCGCACATTGTTCAGTAATTGCAAATACAGTAGTGCAGGCCTCACCTGCAGGAAACCCGCTTCTCGTAATATGGGCAACAAGAATTTATTTCGTGCCACCGCAAATTTGTCACAAAACATAATAAGGTGAAGGGTGTCTTGTGTCGAGAAGTTGTCGCAGGAACATGGTGGAGAATCAGCTGGCTTACCCCAATGTTGTTGATCTCCCAACACAAGATGAATAAGGTTAAATCTAAACCTTGTAAGCAAGAAGCGATGGTTTGGCTTTGTTACAATCCTGAGATAGGGTTCTGTGTGGGGCGAGGACTGCAGAGCATAGATGCTTCTTACTCCTGATTTTTTGAGTTCTATCTCCTCCCTATCTGCCTCAGCCATGATTCGAAAGTTCTGCTTAATCCATCCCAAGTCCTCTTTCTTGATACCCTCTGGGGTGGAAAACACGTCCAGACGTCCCAGCCTGACACACGCCGCTCGCTCTAACGTATGCCAGCCATGGGATGCTAAGTGCCTTGTCCAGAGCCAAACAGTCTTTAAGGATGAGATGATTAAGGGTAATGTCCTCATTTAGCCATGTCTTAGCCCAACAAATCAAAGGTGCTGCCTTAAGATGATCTGTGATATATCCCATTCCTAGTTCACAGTGTACTGCCATGGTTGACGATGAATGTGGTACTGCCAGCAGTGATCTAAAAAACTTATTTTCTACCAATTGAATTTTATCCACATTGGCATATCCCCAAATCGGTGCCCCATAAGACGCAATGGCCCAACACTCAGCCTTATAGATTTTGAGCATGGGTTCCATGGGTTTCGCTCCCAGTCTTTTAGCAAAATTGAGAAGCCCTGTGGTGGATCTAGCCACTATGTTGCTTTTGTGCTTCATCTGGGGACCCCAATTACCTTTCTCATCGAATAATACCCCCAGATACGTAAAGACTGGGACCCTTGCGACTTCCGCACCCAGGCATCTAAAGATATTAACATTCCGGGGCTTCCTGCCGGCCCCTGCAATCATGACATGGGATTTTTTACTATTGATTTTGAGGTCAAGGGCTTCCATAAATTTTCCAAAGCTGTCCAACAGCCTTTGTAGACCCAGACCTGTACGAGCAATGAGAACGGCATCATCAGCGTACAGGAGGACCGGGATACCCGTTCCACCTGCACTAGGGATGTCCGCACCAGCCTTAGCTAAAGATTTTTCCAGGCCATTTATATAGATCGTGAAAAGGAGGGGAGCCAGAATGCAGCCTTGTCTGACTCCCCGTCTCGATCTAAATTGATCCGTGCACCTGCCGTCCTGTGTGACCCTGACTGCCGCTGCTAGGTCCTGATGGAGAGAGGCTAAAGAATAGACAAGGGGAGCGTCAAGACCCATCTCTAGCAAGATACACCACAATTTAGAACGGTTCACCATATCGAAGGCTGATGATAAGTCCATGAACCCCAGATAGAGGAAGCCTTTCTTTGCCACTGTGTACTTGTTGATCAGGAGATAAAGATTAAGATACTGGTCCATGGTACCCCTGTGCTCCCTAAAACCGGACTGGAGATTTGAGAGGAACCCCCCACCGTCCAGCCAATCTCCCAGTTTCTGTAGAATGACTCTTCCCATGATTTTGACGGAAGAATCCAACAGGGAGATTGACCTATAGCAGGCGGGGTCCCCACGGCTCCCTTTTTTGAAAATGGGCACGATATTGGTCATTAAATCTTTATTCTACAATTAAACATGACAGAATGAGCAAAAGACAAATAAACTAAGTTAGTCGATACCTATAACCTAAAAAGGGGAATAAAGATGAATAGTTAAATGCATTCTACACTAAGCTCAGAACGCCTCACCTTAGACGTGTGTCTTTGAATCTCAGCAGCGGAGCTGATCCCTCTCTCTCTCGTTCTCTTCTATACGCTTGGGACTCTGCTCTCCCTCTATGGCTCACGAATACACGTCTGCACAGCTATGCCTCGTCTACGCTGCCATGGTTCCAGAATACTCAAACCCTCTTCTGGTCTTAGTCTCTGCCACTCCTGTATGATGTCACTACAGGACTTTCAATCACTCTCCTTCTTCACTTCAGGATTTCGATTAGCTGATGGTATCAATCTCTATGCACCAGCCTTCAGACCAACTTCTTCGGTCTTCTCCACACGTTGCTCTCTCTCTCTACTCTACTCGCTCCTTGATAATATAGAGCTCACTTTTTCTATGGAAAATTCCGGCATTAGGCCGACTCCCATCAAATTCCTGTACCAGTCCCCGGCCCTCTTTGCCCTCCGCAGTGGCCACCTGCGTATTGCGTCAACACATTCCTTCGATAAGGGCCAGTCTTGACCGGTTCCTTTCTAGCGAACAACAGGATGAATTCTAAACATTACCTTTACCCTGCAAGCGCCTCGGACAGCCGAGGCAGAGATACAAAATGGCTTCTCTCTAGCTTTCGGGCCTGTAGGCCCGAGAAAACGGAAAAAGGCACTAAACCCTGTCAAAGCACATAGTTAAGCCCTACAAATAAACGCAAATACAGCTAGGACTGAAATGGTAGTAAATTATAGTCACCACCAGTCTGAAAATAGACTAAAATTTCCCTGTCGCTACATTCCACTCCTGACTAAATGTACTAGCATTGAAAGTAAAAAAATAAAAATAAAATGGGAACTCATACAGGACGTATATCAGTTGAGGAATAATAGGAAACAATACTAAAAGACCTAGCCATAACTCGGGGGCGAAACATCCGGAAAAGGGATGGTATGCATTGAATGCAACAGCATATAATAATCAAAAAACTAATTACTAGGAAAATGCCACCCAATATCTGGCGTAAAGAGTGGAAATCTGGCAGCCAACTGAAAAGCCAATCGAACCACCCTACATCTAAATGTTCCCTAACTTCTTGTGTCAGCTCATGTAACTTGTTAAGATGAGATCTAATGGATTTAGAATGATCTGATAGATTGAAGCAACATAGGCCCTCAAAATCTAAACAGCCATGGTCATGTTTTAGTAGTAAATAATCTAACGCAGCTCTATTCTGTAAAATAGCACGACGCTCACCTTGAGTGTCTGATAATAAGTCAGTTAAAATAGCAGAAGTATTAGTCAGGGATTTTACCATCCAGCAAGCAAGTTTGCCTATAGTTTTAGCATTATAAACAGATAGTGCAGGAACACCAATAATAGAAGTAGCTAAACTGAGATATTCAGTCTTAGAAAACAAATGCAAAGAAGAATTACAGTCACTTGAAAGTGAAGGGGCATCACGCACTATGCGGGAAGACGCAGCCTCATCAGAAGAAAACATTAAAAGACTTAAGCGCGTTAAAGCGCATGGACCTCCAGAAATGTTTGCTGGAATATAGGACCAGGACACATTGCCACAGGAAAAGAGCCATTCAGACGGTAATAACACATGATAATAATGACTAGCAGTCACTATAAAATGTTTGCAGCTCATAGAATTATGGAGTGAAACACACGCAGCAGGAGTCCTGGTGATACATAAAATTCTTTCATGAGAGGAAGATGGACTAGAATGTTCTAAACGTAGTTGGGCACATTTGCCTATATATTTAGGATCACAGGTCATGGAATAACAGACATCACTTTCTGTGATATTATATGTTGAAATTTGGAAAGTCAATGGGGGCTCCGGTTCACTCAGAACAGTGCAAGTAATGCAATAATCATATGCAGAGAAGTCAGAATGGATAAATGTGGGATAGACTTCAGATACATTGAAGAAATGCAATAAGGAGGCTGTTGAAATTGGGACAGCTACAAGACACGTTGTGAGGAGATCATTAACTGATCTCATAGATGCTAGACAAAAATGTGAAGAGTTGGTAATAGCTTTAGATAAATGCGTCCAAAAGTTAGTAGTGATATCCCACGAAGCAATGGAACGACGTGTTCTGTCATTGATCCGGTCCTGCGAGCTCTCTTGACTCCCGTCGCAGCAGACCAAAGGGAGTCCAACGACGACACATCCGGCAGCAACAATCCAGGCAATAAGCTACAACAAAAGGATAGGCATTACTCATTCTCGCAGATAACATTCATCAGCCGGGACTGCATCCCAGCTTTCCTGCCCTGGCCTCAAAACCAATATGGTATTATCAGATCCTGTTGCTATAATTTCGGCCTGTTCAGTGGGATTATTTGGCGACTGCACCCACACTCTAGCTCCAGGATTATCAGTTGAACCAAATCCACCGGTTCCACGAATTGTTAACAGAGTTGGAGCAGTGCCCTTTTGAATCGCACCACTGAAAACAGGCATAATGACCAATTGAGCGATTCGATCATTTTTCTTGATTGTGATCTCAGAATCGCCACTGTTCAACAGGATGACTTTTATTTCTCCTTGGTAATCACTGTCAATTATTCCTCCAAGCACCTGGATGCCTTTTAAAGCTAAACCAGATCTCGGGGCAATCAACCCAAAATGTACTGCTGGTATTTGAACACCAATTCCTGTTTCAATTATCACAATATTGTTGATTTTTAGAACAGCCATTTTCAAAGAATGCAGGTCTAAGCCTGCAGATCCAGGGGTAGCTCTATGTGGAGCCAAAGCTCCGGGAGTAATTTCCCAGTAAGAAACTGTGCTTTTAACTGAATTCGGTTGAACATCAATGTGAGGAGGAAATAAACGCATTAAAGGAGAATTTGCATACAAATACGGTCTGTTATTCAAAATCATCAAAGCATCTGATAAATGATCTCTCCAGTTCTTTAGGGTACCGTCTGACAATTTGCACAATTGGTCTTTTATCAATCCATTCATCCGCTCGATCAGGCCTGAGGCCTGAGGCCTGTGGGTAATAAGGAATATGAAATACCCAGTCGATATTGTTTTCTGCACAATAATTTTGTACTAGGTGTCCTTTGAAATGGGAGGCATTGTCAGACTGCACCTGAAGTGGAGTACCATAATATAATGTAATCAAATCCAATGTCTTCATAGTATTAACCTGCGTCGCTCTCTTGCATGGAAAAGCGATTAGACAACCGCTGTAGGTATCAACGACAGTACAAACATATTGACAATTTGTATTCATGGGTAAAGGACCGATATAATCGATCTGTCAAATCAAGAGAAATATAAATGCCTCTATCAGTAGCCCACCTGCTAGTAATTTTCTCTCCAAAATGTCCTGCTTTTTGGTGGGCCCACTTCGCCAATCCCGCCAAATCAGAATTTTGTTGGTCCACCACTGCCTCAGAAATTTTAGATTTCTCATCTGCAATATTATTAAATAACTTGTCAAGTGAATCAATAGGCATATGAGCATCAACATGAAACACGGTTACATTGCTCTGAGGAAGTAACTCACAAATCTCTTGCCACAGTTCCTTACCCCAAATAGTCTTGTTGTGAACCATCCAATTGTGGGACTGCCATGTGGGTAACCAGACTACTAACCTATTCGCAGTGGACCATGAATCAGTAAAAATATGACATGTTCCTGGCAATTCTTGTTTTAGAACTTGGTATACAGCATATAATTCTGCAAACTGACTACTTCGCCCTTCACCAGTAGTGCTCAACAGTTTCTGAGTCGTGGGATTATACGAGACTGCTTTCCAATGTCTCTTCTCTCCTATGTACCTGGCTGAACCATCCGTAAACCATACATGTTTTCTATCCTCCACGGACAGATCATTGAACAGTATACCCCACTTAACAGGAGATTCCTGTACTATAGGTACGGAGAAATCTTTCTCACTCCCTTCCATCGGCGCCTGCGCCACTTTTTCATGCAACATTGCAACTTCTTTTGGGCCCACGCGAGCCCTATCTTGTATATACCACTTCCATTTTATGATGCTCACTTCCTGAGCATGGCCAATTCTATGAGTTTTCGGCGAACTCAAAACCCACTGCATTATCGGAATTTCTGGTCTCAGAATCACGTCATGTCCTAATGTTCATTTCTCGGTATCCACCAGAGCCCAATAACATGCAAGCAACTGTTTCTCAAAAGGTGTATAACGCTCGCCAGCGTCAGGTAACTTTTTAGTCCAAAAACCTAGAGGCACTCTAGTTTTACCCTGCTTTTGCCATAAGCTCCAATTTGCATACATGTCTTGTACAGATACATTCAATCCACATCACCATCACGCACTGGCCACAGATCCAAAGCATGTTGAATCGCTTCGTTGGCCAAATCAAATGCATCTTGTTGTGCTCTGTTCCATTCAAACACATTCTTTTTACGTGTAACTTTGTACAAAGGTGCCAGAATCTGACTCAAATGTGGAATGTGTTGGCGCCAAAAGCCAAATAAACCAATAACTTCACATGTTGCGCTGGACCCTGCAATTTATCAGGATTAATTTCCCAGCCTCTGCTTTGTAAATGTGCAACAATTTGTTCCAACTGTATTCGCACCTGATCTTGTGTCTCACCTTGGATTAGTATATCATCAATGTAATGACACACCTGAATCTTTGGATCTACTGTCACCTCATCTAAATGCTCTGCTACTATTCTGTGACAAATTGTCGGACTGTGTACATAGCCCTGGGGAAGACTTCTAAACGTCATTTGACGGCCATTCCATGTAAAACTGAATTGTTCTTGGCATTCGGGAGCAATTGGAATAGAAAAGAAAGCATTAGCAATGTCAATGGTTGCATACCATGTACCTGAATGTTTCTGAATTCTTTCAATCAAAGTAATAACATCAGGGACTGCAACAGTCAAAGAAGGGGTATGTTTGTTCAATTCTCGATAATCAACAGTCATGCGCCAAGAATTATCACTTTTTTGTACCGGCCAAACAGGATTGTTCCAGGCCGAAGTAATAGGAATTACCACTCCTGCATCCATCAGATCTTGAATGGTAACACTGATTTCATCGTGCCCACCGGGAATATGATATTGTTTCATTGAAACCACCTTCGTGGCTTGAGGAATTTTAATCGGAGGCATTTTTAAGCGTCGGACTCTCACGGGTTTTGTTGATATATAATGCTTGTGTCCAAATTTGTAACATCCGTCATCTAAATGCAATGTCATACCTTTTAAAATGTCAATTCCAATTATATATTCATCAAGGGGTACCACCAATATATGATACTCTTTTTGAGGGTTCCTACCTATTCTCATTTCAAGTTTAGTTTGTACTGCGGGGTTTATTTACCACCTAATCCATTAATCGTGTAACCCTGTCCTTTAAACTTTTTAGGATTTCCAGAAATTAGAGTGGCCTCCGCTCCAGTATCCACTAATGCTCGGGCCCTCTGTATGTTTCGATGTCTCCAATAAATCTCAATGTCTACATAAGGCCTGTAATCTCTATGAGCCCAATTTTGAACTGGAGCTTGACCTACTTCCTAGTCTTGTTTACTATGTTCTGTCGCCCAAGACAAATCAGGATAAAGACTCTCATATCGTTTGGGTAATGTCACCTCTCGTTCATACCCTTTCTCTTCAAGAAAAGGGGTTTTGTCATTCGAAAAATATTGTGATCTCCGTTTAAGGGATCGTGATCTTTTGTCTCTCAATCTCACCTCTGGGGATCGATCTCTCTCTCTCTCATCCCTGCGTATAGACTGATCTCTTCTCTCGTCTCTATCTCTCTCCCTCTCCCTTCTGGAATGGGACGAGTCATCTCGTGTCCTGCTTCACTCTCTCTCTCCCCCTCTCTCTCGACGCGGCATAGTATCATCACCACTACCATGAGAATGGTTAATGTCAAAATCTTGTTTACGGACCTTTCTAGCTCCTTCCTTCCTGTCCAGGCCACGCCTGCGAAACATAGCCCATAATATATTATTCGGCAAATCATGAATGTCATCAGCTTTCACACCATCCTTCACAAGAGCTTGAAACATGTCACGTCTAGAGAATCTGAAATCATTAGTGCGACCTTCCGGTCGAGACTGTCGTTCAGGTTTAATCCACTCACCCAACTCACCAAGTTCATGCACAGCCTCAATCACTTCAGCCAAAGTGTTACCAGTCTGATTGATAAATAAAGTCATCATCACCTGTTTGTACGCAGGAGGAGACGTACGAATAATTCTGTTTCTCACAGATGCATTGAGCAAACCATCCATTAACCTGTTCGCTGTACCTAGAAAGATCGCGGTCTTCATAACTTCCTCCTTTAATCGCTGAGAAACATCTCTCAAAGTATACCACGGCTTCTCATTAATAGGCCAATCGGATTCAGTAGGGTATTTGTGATTACAACCCTGCACAGCTAATTGTAACAGATTAGTCTGATCATCGCTATTATAATTGCGGAAAGATTCTTGAACCGTAGGATCAGAACTCAAAGTACAAAATTTCACAGCATCGCCTTTATCCAACGAGATACCAGAAGCACCTAAATCAAAAAGGCGGACCATCCAAGTAAGTAAAGATTCACCCGACTTCTGCCGGAACCTATCCAGAATGTCATTTAATTCTTGTTGAGTATAATCCTCCAAGCTGTCAAGCGGGATCCCCTGGGGAGCCTGAGGATTGCCCTGTAATTTACGTCGATAAATCGGTTGAGCAGAAATTTCAGTACGTTCTTTAGAAGTACAATGACGTCTAGTACGAGAAGGCGCGCGCGCAGCATTCTCTTCAGCCGAAGAAAATGAATCAGATGAATTCCAAATATCACCATCCCATTCGTCAGGGTTTCAATCGAGCCCTGCCTTCGCAAAAACCATACGCACTTTCCTGGTGTTAATTCTACCACGTCTGTGTCAATACTTGTATTTCGCAATGCGCACAGCAGCCCTTTCGGCCACAGCTTGATACGTTTCTAATTTGTCAGCAAGCAATTTATTTTGACATCGTAAAAGAGTAACATCATTTTGAATCTGAACAACCTGTTCTTCAAAGGATTTATTCTCGCGCTGTAATCGTGAACATCTCTCATCGACAAGCCTGTACGCATTCAATAAAATGCAACCTCTACGTCCCAATATGGGAAGCTCTTCGCCTTTCGCCACCGGAACTTTCTGCAAGCACGCAACCACTTGAGCTGGCTCAGCATCTTCCAAACATGAATTCCAGTTCTCACTCAAACCAGTAGAATTAGCCCATTCATGAGCAAGCGCCTCATAAGCAGTCGACTCCCAACCAGGAATTTCCAAAGGCAATTGAAAGGTCGATTTCGATCTGTTCAAAAACATCATGCAATCTCAATAAACACACAAAAACAAATAAGAAATATACAATCAATAAAATGTATATACAAAATCGTTCACGGCGAGAACCAACCGACCCTCATACAGAATCACGAAGGAATACCCGCACTCTTCAGTCGAAAACGGTTCGTGACGCCAAATGTAACGACCGGATTCTCAGAACAGGCAGCTCACCAACCGTGGCTAACCCAGTCGTCAGGTAACGACACTCTTCACAGGCCACTATTTACAAGACATCCAGAATAGTCACCTGAGAAAGTGAAAAGAAGCTATTTACATGCCTGTATAGTCAAACATACCACTAACACCTAATGGATTCCATATCTTATCCTATATTTACCTCATTTTATATCTATCTTTATAGTCCCGTAAGACTGTATCTTTAACGTCACCCGACAATCTCTTTAACGTCACCCGACGATCTCTTTAACGTCAACCGACGATCTCTTTAACGTCACCCGACGATCTCTTTAATGTCACCCGACGATCTCTTTAACGTCACCCGACGATCTCTTTAACGTCACCCAACGATATCTATAACGTCACCCGACGATCTACACTAATGGGGATAACTAATAGGGGTTCACCTTTAAGAGTTATTTCCTAAATGAAGTTCACACTCTCCCCCAATCATCAGTTACCTTTGCAGAAGGGCATATCCCATCCTTCTGTATGTCAGCACCTGGTTACAAGGAAAGGTTAATCTCATTCATGAAAACAACATTCAAAGATATTGGTCATAAAATCTTTATTCTACAATCAAACATGACAGAAAAAGACAAATAAACTAAGTTAGTCGATACCTATAACTTAAAAAGGGGAATAAAGATGAATAGTTAAATGCATTCTACACTAAGCTCAGAACGCCTCAGCTTAGACGTGTGTCTTTCCATCTCAGCAGCGGAGCTGATCCCGCTCTCTCTCGTTCTCTTCTATACGCTTGGGACTCTGCTCTCCCTCTATGGCTCACGAATACACGTCTGCACCTCTGTGCCTCGTCTACGCTGCCATGGTTCCAGAATACTCAAACCCTCTTCTGGTCTTAGTCTCTGCCACTCCTGTATAATGGCACTACAGGACTTTCAATCACTCTCCTTCTTCACTTCAGGATTTTGATTAGCTGATGGTATCAATCTCTATGCACCAGCCTTCAAACCAACTTCTTCGGTCTTCTCCACACGTTGCTCTTTCTCTCTACTCTACTCGCTCCTTGATAATATAGAGCTCACTTTCTCTATGGAAAGTTCCGGCATTAGGCCAACTCCCACCGAATTCCTGTACCAGTCCCCGGCCCCCTTCGCCCTCCGCAGTGGCCACCTGCGTATTGCGTCTAGAGCCGGAGAGACAAACACATTCCTTCGATAAGAGCCAGTCTTGACCGTTTCCTTTCTAGCGAACAACAGGATGAATTCTAAACATTACCTTTACCCTGCAAGCGCCTCGGACAGCCGAGGCAGAGATACAAAATGGCTTCTCTCTAGCTTTCGGGCCTGTAGGCCCGAGAAAACGGAAAAAGGCACTAAACCCTGTCAAAGCACATAGTTAAGCCCTACAAATAAACGCAAATACAGCTAGGACTGAAATGGTAGTAAATTATAGTCATCACCAGTCTGAAAATAGACGAAAATTACCCTGTCGCTACAGAGTCCAGGATGAAGCCCAGTTTGCGTGCATGGTCCTTTGGCTTGGGAGTCGTGCCCAGGGCAGGGGGCCACCAGGAGTCGTCCCAGGCGGAAGGCGATGATCCCAGGATGAGGACTTCCGTCTTGTCTGTGTTCAGTTTTAGGCGGCTGTTCTTCATCCATTCGGCGACGTCTTTCATCCCTTCGTGTAGGCTAGTTCTGGCGGTGGCGGGGTCGTTGGTGAGGGAGAGGATCAGCTGGGTGTCCTCGGCGTAGGAGAATGATGTTGAGGTTGTGTTGGCGTGCGATGGCTGCGAGGGGGCTCATGTAGATGTTGAAGAGGGTGGGGCTGAGTGATGACCCTTGTGGTACGCCGCAGATGACTTCGGTGGCCTCTGATCTGAACGGGGGAGGTGGACTCTCTGGGTTCTTCTGCCGAGGAACGAGATGATCCATTCCAGTGCTTTCTCTTGGATTCCGATGTTGCTGAGGCGCTGCACTAGGGTGCGGTGGCTGACAGTGTGGAACGCTGCGGAGAGGTCCAGGAGGATGAGGGCCGCCGTTTCCCCGTTATCGAGCAGGGATCTGATGTCGTCGGTGGCTGCGATGAGGGCGGTCTCAGTGCTGTGGTTGGGTCGGAAACCGGACTGCGAGTGGTCGAGGGATCCATTTGTCTCGAGGAAGGTGGCAAGCTGTCTGTTGACGATCTTCTCGATGACCTGGCCGGAAAAGGGAGGAGCGAGATGGGGCGGAAGTTCTTGAGGTCGGTGGGGTCCGCTGTTGGTTTTTTCAGGAGGGCGCTGATCTCGGCGTGCTTCCAGCTCACCGGGAAGGTGGCGGTGTTAAAGGAGGTGTTGATGATGTCCCGGAGTCGGGGTGCGATGATGGAGTCGGCTTTGTAGAAGACGTGGTGGGGGCAGGGGTCGGTTGGGGATCCGGAGTGGATGGTGTTCATCGTGCGGGTGGTGTCTTCGGTGCTGACCGGGGTCCAGGCGCAGAGGGTGATGGTGGGGGCGTTGGTTCGGTGGTGGGGTGCGTGGATGGTGCGCCGAAGCTGTTGTGTATTTCGGCGATCTTGCGGTGGAAGAACGAGGCGAGTGAGTCGCAGATGTCTTGCGAGGGAGTGATGTCGTTGTTTCCGGCGCTGGGGTTGGTGAGCTCTTTGACGATGCTGAAGAGTTCCTTGCTGTTGTGGGCGTTGTTGTCCAGTCGTTCTTTGAATGCTGTCTTCTTGGTGGTGCGGATCAGGTGGTGGTGTTTGCGGTTGGCGTGCTTGAGGGCAGTCATGTTGTCTGTGGTCTGGTCGATGCGCCAGGCTTTCTCGAGGGTGCTGCAGTTCTTCTTGGAGTTCTTAAGTTCGTCGGTGAACCAAGAGGCTTTCTTGCTGCCAGGTCTGCTGGGAGGGGTCTTCAGTGTGAGATCGCAATGCAATGGGTTCGCCAAATAAACGGCTCTTGGTCAGATGGGTCGCTCCAATGGATACATGTATGTTGTCTGAAAAAACTGTATACAAGGTCAGGGGGTGTCCTGGAACTTGGGATAAGAAATGGGGTCACTGGAATGTCTTTAGAGGCGAACTTTGTAGTTTCCCTACAACTGAAATGGCGATGACCAGGACCGGTTCTCACCGAACTCGCACTTGTAATGCACCGCTGTAATGTATGCTTTCAATGCCAATTTTTGTACTTAATGACTGTCAACTGATCACTTACTCTGCTTTGTTCAATAAAATATTCCAAAATAAAAAAAGTACTGCACCTAGGAGCTAGATATATTCATGGGGCAGATAGCAATGTGCTCGAGTGGTATCCTTAGCACAGTAACTATGGTGTGGCATTCTCACTTGGGTGCCTTTGAGAGAGACACTTCCACCGGGACAACTTTGGGGTCTGGAGTCTTACCTTTGATCATGGACTGCAGGGCGTCAGTTAGCTCCTCTTCTGTCAGAGGCCTGTTCAGGTCCAAGCATTCCTCGTGGCAGTGGGCAGTCACAGGTAGGTCTGTCGGTATCTCCGCAATTATGCCTTGATCTATTTGGCGGTGCTTTATAAAAGTAATAGTACATGGCAAATGCAGTAATGGATTGTAGGCCTAGAGTCTTGTCACGCTCTATTCTGTAATTTATAGACTGAATAGTATCCTTACTGCTTCGTTACCAGCCAACATAATAATTTCTCGGCATTGTCATTTAGTTGATATATGCGTCATTGTGACACTACCGTACTGGTTGAATCTACTGGCATTTCTCTAATAGAGGAAGTTGCATCTCTCGAGACAGATGTGTCTTCATCATGTTGTGCGCTATGTGACTGAACTGTTGTAGAACAAGCCCTCTATAAACTCTGCAAAGTGTGAGGCAGAAGTGTAGCTCTTATGCTTCGCCACTCTTGCCAAGCAGGCAGGGCCGGCTTTTGCGCTGGTGGCACCCGGTGCGACAATCATTTTTGGTGCCCCCACATCTCATTTCTACCTCCTCAGATTCTCTCATTACCACCGGGCAAAAGTACCCCTCATCTCTCCAATCATAAGTTATTGCTAAACACAGCACCCCACTCCCTGAGGTCAGCGCCCCCCTCCACAGGTCAGCACCCAGTGCAGCTGCACAAGTTGCACTGCCCTAAAGCCGGCCCTGCAAGCAGGGTTCCTGCTGGGATAGTTAACATTTGTAATTTTCCATGCCGCAAGAAGGGCTTGGTCAAGGCTTACTGTTATCTATGAGGTTGGATGAATGTTTGGCTTCCAGGCACTGTCTCCAGAGCAGTCACGTTAAATTGCTCTGAAGCTGTTGGTGAGGCGCATTTAAAGAGGATTTTTTTGAGTATTTTCTGCAGAGCCTCGCCTAATGGTGCTTGAATATAGAATCTACAGCTAATCTACACATCTTGTAACCCCACACCCCAGCTAATGTCAGTTATCTTTCTGTCATATGTGGGATTAGACCTACCAGGGACTCATTTTAGAGTTCGCTATACCATTAGCATCGCTGTCATCGCATTAATGTAGCTTGCGCTGCAGATCAGGGTATAGAAATATTTACTCACCTGTCAGACACACATGGGTAGGAACTTTTGTTTAAGGTGAATATCTCTTTTTGTACTCCATTATGTGGCTAGGAGCCAGGCATTTGTGTTATTAGACGAGGTTTCCAGTCTGGAAATAAAGCCTTGAGAGAGCATTGCTAAATCTACATCTTGTTCATTGCTGAATTGTTTTTTCTTAAATTTGGTAGAATGATTGCACCCACTTTTCAGCTCTCAAAATGCAGGCATATTGGTAATGTGCCAAAGTTATTATTCACTAAAAACGATTTGTTGAAATCTTCGTACTTCCCTGCTCTGCAAGGCAGTGAGGTGCAAGCTGTGATATGATACAGGCACACTGTACATTTTGTTTTTAACCTTAATAACGAGTTTTTTATTTTCTTTTCAGATAAATTTGACCAGTTTTGGGCCATAAATCGAAAACTCATGGAGTACCCAGCAGAAGAGAACGGATTCCGATATATCCCATTTAGAATATACCAGGTAAGGGACTAAAGAGATCTGTATACACAATGGCGAGAACCAGGATATGTTTTAAATTCTTGGTGGATACAAGTGATTAGTAGTAGCTGCTTACTACCCGGGGATAGAATTACCCTGAAGGTCAGTGGTGGTGTTTTTGGGAGTGCAAAAGCATTGCATTGTTAGGTAATATTCTTATTTTCTGACTTCTCAGCTGTGTACTATATATTCAGGTATGCTAGTAAATTAGGAACATGGTGTTTAATTATTTTCACTCGTATGGCAAGCGTTGGGGTCGTTGTGAAATGGATTATATGTGATATTGCATTGACTGTTAGCATATATAGGGATGTACAGCTCTATTAACATAAGGGTAGACATTTCAGCCCTCCTTTAATGTCGCCTTTCCATTTGCAAATATGTACACGTTTTTGGTGAATTTAACTACCTTCAACAACTTTTGTCATTGTACCTTTATTTTTTGTTTAAGTTTTTTAGTTAGCAAACATAATATGGTCGTGTTGTTTCAGATTGAGTATGTTATCCTCAGGTTGAAAGCAAATGTATGCATATCTGTTTTTCTGTAGAAAGAGCCAGAGCTGAGATAGATATGTTAACAGTTTTTTCAACGTATAATAGAAGGCATTATAGACATAGGACAGGCATCCTTGGTGTTATAGTGTGCATACATAACCCATGACTGTAATACATGGGTGTTTATAGCAGAATCTGTCTATTTGAGGGTTTGTACTCGTGAGTACTCAATGAAAATGACAAGATGATGTTTGAGGACTCTATTTCCTAAACATAAAAACTGATATTTTAAAGGAAAAATTATGTTTTTTCCTGAAAAAAAGTAGTTTGTTTGTCCAAACGGAAGTGCTATATGATAGAGAAATCAGTATTTTCAGAAATAGAAATGCAGCTGCAGAAAAAAGGTTGCAGTTCCAAAATACATTTAAAGTTGATATTTGAGAGATAATTCAAGCCAAGTTGAAGAGACGTATTGCTGTGATTACGTAAGGCACCCATCTTATTCTCCCAGCATCACACAGTGCAGAAGAGGCAGAACAAATTCCTCGGTCTCGATTATTGCCTCCTTTGCAGACACTCCTTTATTGAGAGCCAGGTTAGGACCATCATTGTTTGCAGTCTGCTCAAGTAGAACTCATTTTCAGAGGGGGGGGCTATGTTGTGCTCCTTCCTACCAGATCATATTTTCTGCACTGTGCGCTCTTAGAGCATATCTTCCTTGTCAAATGCCCAACCAGGCACATGTACCTTCCATTGATGATGACTGAACTGCAGATAAAATGCTATATATTCTTTGTCTATATTTGAAAAGCGAAACATTTTTCAGGAATTGGACAAAAGCGAATGAGTAGTCAAGTCAAAGAAAGCTTTATTCAACTGATGTTTTAACAGTCATAAAAGCACATAAAAAGACAAAAATATATGCTGTCAAAAAATTACACACATTGTAAAAACGACAGTCATTTAATGATGTTAACATTTCAGTTAAAATTGAAGCTACAAAAACCGTAAAAATATCAAGTTTCCATTCTGCTATAATTCATTCATTAAAATAGATTTCATTCGGAGGAGTGCCTTTCTAAAGAACATGGCTATACACCAGTTGTTTTTGACCACAGATGTGTGGCGCCCCGTTCAGGGCGACTGACGCTGAAATCTGGGGCTCACGGTTCGATCCCCGGCACTGGCGGCAGGTCAGCCCAGCACCATGTGACTCTAGGCAATAGCTTGCTTAATCTTCCTGACGACCCCCAGCGCTGGGATGCCTTCGGGTAGCTGTTCGCATTTTACAAATACTGGATTTACATTTTACTCCTAATCTTAGTGGCAGTCACATCTGCCAGAGATGAGGTCCTACCTTTACAAGGATCCTTTTCTTCACTTCTTGCCTGATTTGTTGGCAATCAGCTCTTCTCCATCCTTTCTTACGAAGGTAACAAGGTTTTAACAGATTTTCACATAAATCACAACATTCTCCTCACCAGCTCTAGCTTGACTTAATAGACGATATAGTACTTCAGGCTCAATGTTAATCTCCTATGGTCCACGCCACAAAGCATTCCATCCTACTTCTGGCACTCTGAACATGGTGATCTGCATTGCAAACTAAGGTGACCCTTCCTCTGACTCAATGATGCTGAAGAGGCGGGAATGATTACATTCATAGTCTCTTGTTAATCAGCTGACATAATGGATAACTTTGGCATCTGTGGATACACAGATGATTCACACCATTCTTCAATTTAAGGCTTCTGGGGCTGTTTTTCAGAGACGTTGGTCCTTAGTTCTTCTACTCTGTTGAGGGTATTTTTGTACATTAATAGATATCACAGGTTTTGCATTAAGCATGTCTCAATTTACTATGTAATCAAATCAGTGTTGGCAGCCTAAAATGCCCTTTTAGTTAAGATCTGTGACGAGAAATGGGAACGGCGTGGTAATGCCACGACAGCGTGCTAGTAATTTTCAGTGTTTCACTGTAATAAGCAATTGCACTTTTATCTTTTTTGCTTTATTAGGATTTTTTTATATGTGTATTCCAGCCAGATCTCACACTGTCTGTCCATTTAATATCTTGATATGGGTTGGGGATGTCTTTAATTCTTATTGTGCAGATTACAGACTGTGCGTGAGGCGAAAGATGCAGCACGAGAAATCATTTTTGCCATAGTTCTTTATTCATTTTCATAAGACATCAATATACAACGAATCAGGTTCGTTTGTTACCAAGTGTAGGCAATTCCGGCACTTTCAGCTTGCAGGTGACAGCGGCAGTGGCAGTACAGATAGAAAAGTAAAGGCAATAATGTTGACTTTATTGGCATCTGCAAAACAACTCTGGCACTGCCTTAAATCTAACAGAAGCAACAACCTTTGAGTGCATGGTGCTGTAGGAGTAGCTGAACTATTGAAACCGATCGTAAAGTGTGGGCATTGTGTCCAGTATCATATTGCAGCCCACTTTATTGATCCCTCCTCCATCATACAACAGTCCCCATCCGAGCGCCTACTTCCATGCATACCCATGCCCAGTCCGGCACTACATTGAGCCCGATGCTAATGGGGGGGAGGGGGAGGAGGGGGCGCTCGTCTGATCTAGGTCCCAATTTTTCAAGATCAGTATCCCATTCCGCATAACACGCACCTCTACCGCAAATCAAGGGGACCTGACTTCATGTCAACCTCGGTTTGGGCCCATTTTCATAATTCCGTCACCTAGTGTTGGTGCCCTTTCAGCCTTCCACAACATTGCAATGAGTCGCTTAGCAAGCTCCAGTGCCAGATCAATAAACCATGATACGTGTGTGTTTTTTCGTGCAAATCATTAACCCTAACAAACACAGTGAGACATCTCTAGGCATCAGTCTGCCCGTGAGATCAGTTATGTATTTCAATAATTCATTCCAAAATCCCACTATAACTGTACAGTGCCATACCATATGTGGGATGTCGGTATCCTCTTTGCCACATCTGAGGTGCTCCGGGTCTGCTCCCGGAAACATGCAACCTATTCTATGGGAGGTTAAATATGTGTGATGAAGGTAATGAAACTGAACAGATCTCATTCTGGCATTGCTGGAGACCCCTTTAACAATCGCTAAGCATCTCTCCCATTGTTGGTCTGAAAAATCCACGTTTCGTACTCGCTTCCACCATTCCTTCTTAAGGTGTCTCTGTGTTTGTACTGTGTTATGCAGCAGTGCTGTATATAGTGCAGTGATAGCATGTGTACCTAATACATGCGTCAGTAAGACTTGTAATTGTTTTGAGACTACGGGTTCTGAATTTCCCTCTCCCGATCTTTCTTGGAGTAGGTCGCTCATCGCTTCATAGAGCAGAAAAGCACCTGGTCCCAGATTAGTGGTGTAAAGTTCCCACTAACCTTGGTATCCACGAATGTGGGAGTGAAGATGGCCCAACCAGTCACCCCCAGAACTAGCTCCAACACACTACTATAGGGAAGGCACAAGTGTGGCTGGTAACTACTCTTGGGGAGAAAGGAGGTGGAAATCGGAGAACCTCACTGGACGAAGGATCTGTCACACTCAGCACAAGATAGTTCAGGGAATCTCCTTTATATCGAGCTGGTACCATCTATAAAGAAACAAGAAAACCCCATTTAGTATTTTTAGTATGCCTCCCTTTGAACCACCCACACTTACTATCTCTCTGTATTAGATCCCTTGCAACTAACTCACTGAATAGAAAATAAATCCAGCAGGTGTCATTGGGTGGCAAGTTAATCCCACTCGTCCTTTCAGTAGAAACAAGCTGTCAGTGTCCGACAAAGGAATCAAAAAATAAGGCTGATCCAAAGCCTACAGTGGCCACACAAACAGTAAAGTGTAAGACACCACAGTCACATTTGTGGCTCCCAAGAGGTGCAGGGACTTATTTCATAAGTGCACTGACCTTTTACTGTTGTACAAATCCAATGGTCTAAGGAAAGGAAAACTCCCTTGTGCCCAAAGTACTGTTGTCCGGCATGTAGAGCAGCTGAAAGAAATGCTGGGACACTCTGCCATTGTCAGGGAAATGAAGGAGGTGCAAGGGAACAGTACACATGGGGAGGCATCAAAACAAATGAAGGTCCGAGACCAAAAGCCCCAAAAGGTTCCTGCACCGAGCCACCTACGAGACCTCAGCAGGTACCACAGGATATGCTGAAGAGTAGACGCGAAGTAGCAATAACTAAACCATCACCCTACCGATGAGAAATCGTGAAGTAACAAGGGAGCGTGGACGCAAGAGACCAAAGACTAAAAGGCAAGCACAGCGTTGAGGCTGGCTGCAGTTTAAATATAGCGTCTTTGCCCCTCCCACCAAGGACCATCCCTCAGTCCTGCTGGGAGGTCGTCGTAAGAAGGGACCCAACACAGAGAAATATGGGCAAGTGAAATAAGGGTGGGGGATGTTAACACTACCAAAAACTCCAACAAGGAACCATGATAACGCCTTGTGCTTCCCTTTCTGAACAAAAGGCTGACTTTGTATGAGGCATGAAGCGATGGGCGTAACAAGTGGTCTCTTGCAGTACATAAAAGGGTTGCCAAGGTCTGTCATAGAACAGCTCCTCCATACTGTGACTCCTGCATGTGTCCAGAGCCAAGTATAATGTATAGTAGCCAGCGCCGCGCTCTTCTGTATGGAACCAAGGGACAACTCCGGTGCATACACCAGTTTTAAGGGAGCACCCTGTACGTCGTTTTCCATCACTAGCGTGCTGCCCTGAACAATAGTTTGGTGGTAGTTTGCTTATTACCCTTCCCCACAGTCCCAGCAGCAGTGGTTAGCCATCTTAGGTGATCTGTATAATTTGAGCCTCCGGGTCAGCAGACCTCGCTAGCCATTGTATTGGCCCCTGCAATTGCGCCGCTGCGTAACATTATTCATATCCTATTAACTTGGGAGGACGAGGAAAATTCAAATTGTATTATATAAATTTGGGTAAATTGTTTCGCACTGACTAGTCACACTCTTGATTGGGGTCTTGTGGAAGTCACTGGGAGTGTTTGCTCGTAGGAGCAAGTGCCCTCACCCACCTGAAAGTGGCATGCTTCATCATTGGGCTTGCTCCTCGTTGGTCTGGCGCTGCAATGCCCAACGCGCCCTGCTAAAGGACACTTTACCAGAGATTTTTGAATCGCCAAAGGGGGCCTGGAAAGTGTGTGGTTTCCAGTCGGTGAGTGAGAAGATTGGAGAAAGTGAGTTCAAATCAACTATAGACCTGGTGAAGCTATCACTATAATAGGAATGCAGTTATATGTCAAATTAAAAACAGTGTGAGAGACTTGTGGACACAATGATCTAAGTCTCTCAAGGAAAGAACAGATATAGAGGTATATTAAATGTTACTCGATCAAGTGAATTCACACTGATCTTTGTTATCTGTCGACATGTTTGCACCCTCATCAAGAAGGGCTAGCTGAGGGTATCAAAGGCCTTTTCAATGTCCAATGAGACATCCCAGTCATGCTATTGGAGTTGTGTAGCCCAGTCTATGATCACAAACAAGCGCCAAATGTTTACGAAGGTATTGCGGCACAGTGCAAAGTCATTTTGGTCCATTTGAATCAGCGGCTGGATTAATGGTAACAAGCAATTGGCCAGCACTTCCCCCCCAAGATTTTGTAGTCTAGATTTTGAAAGTGACAGCGGCCGATAGGAGCCTGCCCCTAAGGGGTCCCTATTGGTCTTCGGTAAGATAACGATTAACACCTCCCTCATTGACTGGGGTAGCCAACCAGCGTCCCTGGCTGCCTCAAATGTTTTTAATAGGTTTGCCACCAGCCCCTGTCTGTAGGCAGCATAGATTTCTAAGGGAAGACCACATGGGCCTGGTGTTTTGCCCCTGTCCATTTGTGCTATCGCCTCTTATAGCTTTTCCAGTTGGTGTGGGGGGTTGTCCAATATCACCTCTTGTAGCTCTTCCTGTTGGTGGGGGGGGGGGGGGGGGGGGGGGTAGTTCCATGCAGCTCTCTGTGTTGTGTTAAGGCGAGGAAGGGTAATTGTATTCAGATAAGCTTCCGCAACTTGTTTGTTCAGATCGGACCCATGAGTGTATAGAGGCGGAAAATAGTTTTGAAACACTATATTGATAGCGGACTTCACATTGACCAGCACTACTATTGTGTCCCAGATCGTGACCACTGGCATTCTAGGGAAATAAGTGCATAGGAGCCATGGCAGTGAGCTTCCTGCCGTGTCACCCTCCCCATGTTGTCATGATAGGTTGTACTCTCCCTATGTTCCAGGCATCCCAGTCTGTGTAATACGAGGCTTGTTGGGTTTGTTCTGTTCCTACTGCCTCACGTTCAAGGGAGCGTACAATGTCCTCTAGGGTGACGAGGTCTCTCTTGAGTGTGCACTTTGTCCAATAAAAAGTTTTGATGCACAAACCCTGTAATACCACCTTAAATGCTTCCCCTCTATCAGTCGATCAGATGCTGGCCCCTCATTCTTTGTAAAGTATTGCTCTATTTGATCCCTGTTAGACGGGGACCCGGAGGGTCGGCCGAGTACAGGGGGAGAGGCCTCCGGTGAGGGCCTTCTCCGGTAATCGTACAGACAAGTAACTTCCCCCCCACAGATAGACACCACACAGAGATGAGTTCTGCACACTTTTATATATATCTTTAGGCAAGGTGATGAGCGGTACAGCAGGACCAGGATACGAGGATCCCATCAATTCTAGTCTCGTTGGGGAAAAGGGGTAGCGGGACAGTCTGAATACCGGTCTGGTACAGAAGCAGCAAACGGTGGAGCTCACAATCCTCGAGCGGGGGGGGTTCGCAAGGATGGGCCGCGGCAGCGCCAGCAGGCTTCGAAGATGGTTCACGACAAGGAGGGCCGCGGCAGCGCCAGCAGGCCTTGAAGATGGTTCACGACGAGGAGGGCCGCGGCAGCGCCAGCAGGCTTCGAAGATGACTCACGACGAGGAGGGCCGCGGCAGCGCCAGCAGGCCTTGAAGATGGTTTACGACGAGGAGGGCCGCGGCAGCGCCAGCAGGCCTTGAAGATGGTTTACGACGAGGAGGGCAGCGGCAGCGCCAGCAGGCCTTGAAGATGGTTTACGACGAGGAGGGCCGCGGCAGCGCCAGCAGGCCTGGAAGATGAGTTCGTCTCGGTGTCTCTCGACTCCAGGATACAACTGCCTTCCTGCTCTGGAGCTTTCCCAGTTATAGGTCTGGCCCTCTTTGATGTCCGGACCCTCACACTTGGAGGTCGGGAGGTCCGGGATGAGGGAGTCCAGACACCCAGCAGGGGGGTGGAGCCAGTGCCCGGGGAGGCTGGGGGCGATCGACACCTGGCGGAGGGGAGACATCAACACTCCTTCTCCCATTGACTTGCCAAGTGGTCTCTTCACCCCCTGGGTGGATGGTGGTGCCTCGATGTCGGGCCTGGCCGGGTAGTGTCCAAAATGGCGGCTGGGCCGGAGACCGGGGTTCTGGAAGGGACCCGGGCCAGCCGATGCTGGTGCGTTCAGGAGCCAGGGTTCCGTCGGGGAAGGGCCGGGGGTTGCCCCGGTGGGTTGCAAGGGTGGTTCTTGTCCATGGAGCAGGCGGAGCAGAGGTCCGTGGCCCGCCATGCGGGGCGGGGACGGGCCGGCCACGAGGCCTGTCCAACATGCGTCCCCCCCAGCTGAAGGCAGGGAGAGTCACCCATCCTCTTGGGTACTCTCCTCGCCGAGGCGGAAGAAGCGGGACAGGCCGTCTGCGTTGGCGTGGTCTTGACCGGGGCGATGTTCCACAGTGAAGTCCATCCCCTGCAGGGAGATGGACCAACGCAACAGCTTCGGATTCTCTCCCCGCATCTGCATCAGCCATTGCAGGGGTCGGTGATCTGTTTGCACCCGGAAGTGGGTACCGAAGAGGTAGGGCCGGAGCTTCTTGAGGGCCCACACCATGGCGAAGGCCTCCCGCTCGATGGTGCTTCAGCGTTGTTCTCGGGCCAGCAGGCGTCGGCTGATGAAGGCCACTGGCTGATCGACTCCTTCGGTATTGAGTTGGGATAGGACGGCCCCCACGCCATGATCTGAGGCGTCTGTTTGTAAAATGAATTCCCGGCTGTAGTCGGGGGGCCTGGAGCACGGGGGCGGTGCACATGGCGGACTTCAAGTTTTCAAAGGCCGCCTGACATTCAGGAGTCCAGTTGACTCTCTTGGGGTTCTTTTTGGACGTGAGTTCTGTGAGGGGCCCCACAATGCTGCCATAGTCCTTTACGAAGCGCCGGTAGTACCCGGTTAGCCCCAGGAAGGCTCGGACCTCTGTCTGGGTGACCGGGGTCTCCCAGGCCTGGATTGCGGCAATCTTGAGCTGGAGGGGGGCCACCAGGCCACTTCCCACCTGGTGTCCCAGGTAGGTCACGGACACTTGGCCGATCTGGCACTTGCTGGCCTTGATGGTCAGCCCGGCCTGCCGGAGAGCGTTCAGGACCTCCCGGAGGTGGTGGAGGTGTTCTGGCCAGTGGCGGCTGTACACAGCAATATCGTCCAGGTAGGCGGCGCTGAAATCCTCGAGCCCCGCCAGCACCTTGTTCACGAGTCTCTGGAAGGTGGCGGGTGCGTTTTTCATGCCGAATGGCATCACCTTGAAGTGGTAGTGGCCATCCGGGGTAGAGAAGGCGGATCGCTCCTGGGCACCTGGGGTGAGGCCGATCTGCCAATAGCCCGCTGTCAAATCGAAGATGCTCAGGTAGCGGGCGGCCCCCATGCGGTCAATCAGTTCATCTGCCCGTGGGATGGGATGAGCGTCGGTCCTGGTGACGGCGTTCAGACCCCGATAGTCTACACAGAACCTGAGCTCAGGGGCGACGCCCGGGGCGGCGGCCTTGGGGACCAGCACGACCGGGCTGGCCCAGGGGCTGTCGGACGGCTCGATCACTCCCAGAGCTAGCATCTTGGAGACCTCCGACTGGATGCAGGCACGTACTCGGTCAGGTACCCGATACGCCCTGTGTCGGATAGGGGGGCTATCCCCGGTGTCAACGTCAAGGCACCAGTGGGTGACCCCAGGGATGAGGGAGAACAGGTCGGCAAATTGTATTAGCAGTTCTTGGCAGTCTTGGCGTTGTGCTGGGGACAGGGCATCGGAAAGGTGGACTCCCTCCACGGAGCCGTCTTTCTCTAGCGCTTTCAGGAGATCGGGGAGGGGCTCGGAGTCTTCTTCAGCCCCACTGTCGGTAGCCATCAGGAGGCTAAGTTCTGAGCGCACAAAGTGGGGCTTGAGCCTGTTGGCGTGGAGGACACGTAGGGGGTTTCGGGGTGACTCCATGTCTATCAGGTAGGTGACAGGGCCCTTGCGCTCCATCACTTTGAAGGGTCCTGTCCATTTGTCCTGGAGGGCGCAAGGTTCAACCGGGGATATCACCCAGACCTGTTGTCCTGGCTCGAACTCGATCGATGAGGCATTCTGATCATACCAGCGCTTCATGTCTTCTTGGCTGGCTTCCAGGTTGGCCTTGGCAAGTTCCCGGAACTGCCGGGTCTGGTTACGGAGGGTCAGGAGGTACTTGTATAAATCAGGGGGAGTCTTCTGAGGGGCCCCCTCCCACCCTTCTTTGACCAGGCTGAGGGGGCCCCGGACGGGGTGTCCATACAAGAGTTCGAACGGACTGAAGCCTAGTGACTTCTGGGGGACCTCCCGGTAAGCGAACAGGAGGCACGGGAGCAGCACGTCCCATTGACGGCGTAGGGGTTCTTCCAGGCCCATGATCATCCCCTTGAGGGTGCGGTTAAATCGTTCCACTAGTCCGTTCCCTTGCGGGTGATAGGGGGTCGTGAATTTGTAGGCGACCCGCACTGTTGCCATAGGGACTTCATGTACCTGGAGATAAAGTTCGTGCCCCTGTCACTGACGACTTCTCGGGGGAAGCCCACCCGCGAGAAGATTCCCATCAAGGCTCGGCCCACCACGGGCGCTGTCACGGTCCTGAGCGGTATGGCCACGGGATAGCGGGTGGCATGGTCCACCAGGACAAGGATGAACCGGTGTCCCTGCGCTGTCCGGGGCTCCAGGGGCCCCACAATGTCTATTCCCACCCGCTCAAAAGGAGTGGTGGCGATGGGAAAGGGTTGCAGGGGGACTTTCAGCTTTCGGCCGCTTTTCCCGCTGGCCTGACAGGTGGGGCAGGCCCGGCAATTGTTCGCTACGTCGTTCCGCATCTTCGGCCAATAGAAGTGTGTCACCAGACGGCTGTACGTTTTGTCCTGCCCCAGGTGCCCGGCAAGAGGCACATCGTGGGCCAAGTTCAATAGGAAGTCTTTGAATCGGAGGGGGACCACCAGCACCCGGCTGGCTCCCAGCTCGGCAATCTTTTGCTCACTGTAGAGCAGCTCGTTGTCCCAGTAGATCCAGTGGGCCCCCGAGGCATCCCCTGCGCCCTGGGCTATGGCTTGTTGTCGGAGTCCCTCGAGGGAGGGACACGCTCTTTGTTCCTGGCGGAACTGTTCCTGCGTGGGGCCACCTTCTTGGCGCCACTGGGCCAGCTCCGGGAGATCTTGGAGTTGATCCGGTTCTTCGTTGCCTGACCCCGGAGGACCAGGCTCTGGGGTGGCTTCTTCTGTGATGACTGGCGGAGGAGGTTCGGGCCACTCCGGTTCCTCTGAGCTGGAGATGGCGCGGGCGGCCATGGATCGGGTCGTTACACAGACCCATTCAGGGAGACCAAGCATTCCCAGGTGCTCCCTCCATTCAACGGCTGACCAGGGGGAGCTCTCGAGGTCGTTCCCCAAAAGGCAGTCAACCGGAGCATCGTCGCGGACAGTTACTTTTAGCAGGCCGGACACCCCTCCCCACTCGAAGGGGACGCGGGCCATCTGGCACAGGCTTTCGGAGTTGTCTGCCGACCGCACTGGACAAAGTACATTGGGTAGGATCTGGTCAGGGGTCACCAGATGGCAGCGGACTGCGGTCACACTGGCCCCGGTGTCACGGAGGGCTTCCACCCGGCGTCCATTGATGGTGACCCACTGGCCGTATTTTTGCGTATTGACGGGAATGGGCGCCCTCGGGACCATGTCCCTCTGCCCTAGACAGACCAGGGACATGGCGGCTGGTTCCAACTCGGGCTGGTACTGCTCGTATCCTTCGTCGTCTTCTTGGCCCAGCTCCTCTCCCAGGGCGGCGGCGGTGATCTGGCGGTTCATGGGGCTTTGATTCTTCGGGCAGTTCGGATCATTGGCGTAGTGGCCGGGTCGTTGGCACTTGTGGCAGGTAACGCTGGAGCGGAACCCTGGCCGCGTTGGAGGGCTTCCCCTTCCGGCCGGGGGCGGGGGGTTGTTCGTGGAGGGCACCGTGACAGTGTCTCGACCCCGACCCTGGCCTCCTCCTCCCCTCCGTGGGCGGTGGGGCCCTTGGGAGGCTCTGTTCGGTTCGCTGGGCCAGCTCCGAGGAACTCGGGTGCTCTCCCATCGGTCTGCTTCGATGGCGAGTTTCCGAGGTTCGGTCAGCTTACTATCAAGGAGGTGCTGCCTTTAGTTCGACGAAGCAGTTATTGGAGAGGTGCTCCCATACCATGAGGTCGAATAATTGCTCGTAGGTGGTGACCTGGCTGCCCTTGATCCACCCCTCGAAGGCTCGGCTGAAAAAGTTCACGTATTCCACCCAGGCCGTACCAGGGATTCGTTTGCAGTCTCGAAATCTCTGCCGGTACATTTCGGGCGTGAGCCCATAGCGAGTGAGGAGGGCGGCCTTCATGTGGTCGTAGGATGTCATCTGGTGGTCGGGGAGTTGCAGCAGGGCGTCTCTTCCTTCGTTGACGAATTTTCCCCATAACCCGGCTCCCCAGTCGCTCCGCGGGATTCGGTGGGAGGTCATTGCGACCTCGTAGGCTTTAAACCATTGCTGGATATCATCGTTCCGGTAGTATTCCCTGACGACGTCCTTGGGGATGTGGACCTTAGGGTCCGTAGGGGCAGTGAGGCTCTGGTGCCCGGAGACGCCGAGGTCTTTGTTCTGCCGTCGAATTTCTAGTTCGTTCAAGTTGCGCTCATGCTCGTATGCTAGCCTTTTTTCTTCTAGCTCCCTCTGGCTCTTTTTCTCTTCTCGTTCTTCCCTGAGCCGCAAGTGTTCGAGGGTTATTTTTTGTTCTGCCAATTTGAGTTCTCCATCCAAGCGGAGTCGAGCCAGTTCCAATTCGTGGAGCCGGCTTTTCTCCCGTTCTCGGGCCTCCTCGGACGAGAGGCCCGATCTTCTTTCGTCCACAGGGGTGGTACTTGCTTCGGTGGTCTCAAGGCTTTGATTTTGGGGTGGGGATGCTTCCGTCTCCACCCAAGATTCTAAGGCATGCTTGAGGTCATCTTTCGTGCTCAGTCCCGTGGTAGCAATGCCCAGTTCTATACAGAATTGTTTTAGTTCTTTGTGGCTGTACTCTTCCAGCTTTTCCATCATAAATTTTTCTGTTGTTCCATTTTCCTTTGTCGTCATGGTGGCTGTGTGTCGTGGGGTGAGTTACTCTCTGTACGATTATGCGTCGGCTCGGATCCCACCGCTGCCACCAAAGTTAGACGGGGACCCGGAGGGTCGGCCGAGTACAGGGGGAGAGGCCTCCGGTGAGGGCCTTCTCCGGTAATCGTACAGACAAGTAACTTCCCCCCCACAGATAGACACCACACAGAGATGAGTTCTGCACACTTTTATATATATCTTTAGGCAAGGTGATGAGCGGTACAGCAGGACCAGGATACGAGGATCCCGTCAATTCTAGTCTCATTGGGGAAAAGGGGTAGCGGGACAGTCTGAATACCGGTCTGGTACAGAAGCAGCAAACGGTGGAGCTCACAATCCTCGAGCGGGAGGGTTCGCAAGGATGGGCCGCGGCAGCGCCAGCAGGCTTCGAAGATGGTTCACGACGAGGAGGGCCGCGGCAGCGCCAGCAGGCCTTGAAGATGGTTCACGACGAGGAGGGCCGCGGCAGCGCCAGCAGGCTTCGAAGATGGTTCACGACGAGGAGGGCCGCGGCAGCGCCAGCAGGCCTTGAAGATGGTTTACGACGAGGAGGGCCGCGGCAGCGCCAGCAGGCCTTGAAGATGGTTTACGACGAGGAGGGCTGCGGCAGCGCCAGCAGGCCTGGAAGATGAGTTTGTCTCGGTGTCTCTCGACTCCAGGATACAACTGCCTTCCTGCTCTGGAGCTGTCCCAGTTATAGGTCTGGCCCTCTTTGATGTCCGGACCCTCACACTTGGAGGTCGGGAGGTCCGGGATGAGGGAGTCCAGACACCCAGCAGGGGGGTGGAGCCAGTGCCCGGGGAGGCTGGGGGCGATCGACACCTGGCGGAGGGGAGCCATCAACACTCCTTCTCCCATTGACTTGCCAAGTGGTCTCTTCACCCCCTGGGTGGATGGTGGTGCCTCGATGTCGGGGCCTGGCCGGGTAGTGTCCAAAATGGCGGCTGGGCCGGAGACCGGGGTTCTGGAAGGGACCCGGGCCAGCCGATGCTGGTGCGTTCAGGAGCCAGGGTTCCGTCGGGGAAGGGCTGGGGGTTGCCCCGGTGGGTTGCAAGGGTGGTTCTTGTCCATGGAGCAGGCGGAGCAAAGGTCCGTGGCCCGCCATGCGGGGACGGGCCGGCCACGAGGCCTGTCCAACAATCCCCGATTCCGGCCGTGGTTAATGGATCATGCAACAGTCTAGGGGCATTCTCCAGTTCAGGTTGTAGGGAAATGTATGCCCCCATGCAATGGTCAACTTCAGGTAGTTATGATCAGAAACAGTACGACCTGCATCTATCAATTTACCTACTAACGTAAGGTGTGCACCCATGAATAGAATGAATACTCCCTATTATTTGGATACATGGCTCGCCACACATCTGTGACCGCCACATTTGTTGCTTACTGGGGGACAGACTTCAATTCTGCTTAAGCCTTGGATACGAGACAGGAGGTTGGCGGGATATGATCTTTCCACATCAATATCTGGCACTGCGTTGAAACTGCCCCCTCATCCCCACCCCCAATACACATGGCAGAGGTAGGTCTGAGATAAGAAAGGAGGGAAGCGTGGTGAAGAAGGAATCCATCAGCGTGTTAGGGGCATATACCACTATCAATGCTATGCGCTCTCCATCAAGCAGCCCCTCCAGAGTTACATACCAACCCTCCAGGTCTGCCCTAGATTATGACAATTGTAACCGTACCCCAGGTACAACCCAAATGAGTAGTCCTCTGGCATAGCTAGAGTGAGTGGTGCCCATCAGTGTGCGTCGCCATTGCTTGCGCAGCTTGATCAGTTTTGTGTTGCTCATCTGTGTTTCTTGTAGAAATGCAAAGTGTATACCTCTGCTCTTGTGTAGGCATGAATTATGTATCTTTTGGTGTGGGTGCCGATTCCTCGAATATTCTCGGTAAGTATATTGTAGCAAGAGGAAATGTTTGTGATTGTGTCAGCCATTTTGTCCCCTATATTAAGGAGTAGATATCACAGCTCCACTCCAGTAGGCCTGACCGACTAAGTATAGTGTTGGGCCAATCTGACTTCTGATGCATGTGCTCGAACCATAAATTGCCAAAACCCCACCTCCCCTTCCCTGGTCGATGACCCAGAATTTGTCTCACTAAAACTTTGGCATCTGGAACTGGTGCCCAGTTGTCATGCCCATGTGGTAATCGGAGAGGCGTTATGCAGCTCCACTCTCCTTTCTCTGTGCTCCACCCGGACTATCCCACCCAATCACCCTGCTCCACACACCCTCCACTCCCTCCACCCTTGATTAGTAGTGCTTACAATAATTGTTCTCCTCATGTCATCTACAGTGTATGTAACCAACAAAGGATATAAGGATGTCCATTAACTACCCAATCAATTCCGCCGTCATAGGTGTCTGCAAGGGACCATTTAATATCTTGGATAGCCTTTAGTATGTCCTGTAGCTGGGTGGTGCATTCCTGTGCTTCAGATTTGGGGGCAACGTGTGCCCCAATCGTAGGATCCTGAATCGCCATTGTACCATCGGGGAGACCAATGGGTCCCCAGGTTTCATGCCCTTCATTTTCACGGTGTTGTCAAAGGAGACCGTGTCCACTCCAGCCCCTGCACAGCTCAATTTTACAAGCCTTGGGATGTTTGCGAAGCTGGGACGCGCCCATACAATCCTACTACGAGTTGGGGGGCCTTGACTGTCAACACCTGCCAGGCCACGCTGGCTCTCCAGTGTCTCACCGTGATCCTTCGGGTCTCTCGGATGTCCCAACTTGCCCCACCGATGGCACTCACCAGTGGCGCGGTTATCCACTGTCACAGCTCAAGGAATCTCAGCTCAAAGCCTCGCTCTCCAACGGGATCTCTGTGGCTCTCGGTCCGGAACTCATGGGGGGGGGGGAGGAAATGGCTGCTACACGCCCGGCCAGTGTCCCTTGATGATCACTGCCGCTCAGCTGGGCCAGTGGCAGCTGGGTCCAGCGCTGTCATTGCCTGTGGCTTAGGTTTCACAAGTCATTGCTGGACCAAGGGGGAACCACAGACCGGCATGGCAACAAGGATCAGTGTTCCAACTACAGTGCTTGTGCTCCTGACAAGGCCTGCTGCGGCCCACCCGGTGTCCTAGCTACAATTTATCAACACCACCGGGTCCCTGGCGTTCAGTTCAGGCACCGAAAGCATGGCCACGGGGAATCAGGATGCCTGCGGGGAAAGAAACAGCTGGAGCGCAGCGTTGAGTGCCATACTCGGTCGCCATCTTGACCACGCCTGGCTCTATAAATCCTAAGTAACTTGTTTAATTATTACACAACAAGGTCCTTATTGGAGTATCAATAGCACTATTGCATTTTAGATGATGGGACCACATCCGGAGTTGCACTGACCGAGTACATCAGCCCATTATAATGTCCTTCCAGATCCAGCACCAGAATTATTATGATAATAGAAAACATGCTGATAAATGTGCTGCTTTTCAAGGGTTTTTGTAAATGTTAATATACGTACCTATGTATTGTTTTCAAAATGTTTTCATAGTCAGTATGCTCCTACGTGTTGAAAACAACTGCACAGATTTAAAAAATAAATCGGTGAAGGCACACACATTTTCCATCCTTGCGCAAAAACTTTGATGTGATCCCAAATTAAATTGCTTACAAGATGCTCCACTCATCTTGAGGCAGTGAAGACAAAACAAAAGAACATCTGGTGGAAAATCTGATTGCAGCTAGGAAGGATTAGTTCTTTGTGTTTAGTCATAATGAACAAAAATACACATTGTCAAGAAAGCGCTTGGATCAGTTTAATCTGTCTAGAAAGGGCTCGAGATCCCGTATGTGTCTTGAGTTTGTGAATTGATGTTATAATACAGTTTTCCCCAAAGAGCAGTGCCTGTAGGGCCGTTTTCGGTAGAAGTATATATACACATTTTAATACATTTTAATCTAAACGGTGTCAGTGTGTATATATAGCTGTAGATGTCACTGATAAAGCAGTGCACCCAGGAATCGCAGTGACAGCATTTATGAAAGCCCGTAGTCCATCTATCCTTGTATTTCAAATGGGTGAGAATGAGAATACTGAATAGGATTAGGAAAAGAACGGATCGGCATATGTGATTGTTCACACTTCTCATTGGTCTGCTGAACTTAATTTGTGTTTCTTGCCGCCACTAGTAGTTGGAAGGGGCATATTTGAATGTGTGGTAAAACTATAGCTGAAAGGCACAAAGTTTGCCTATTTCAATATTGTACATTTTCTTATTTCAACCAGACTCCTGCCATGTTCATCCTCTGTCTCATTCGGTACCTTGGAGTAAAACCAGAATCAAGGTGCTTATCATGGAGTGTTAGACCTCTGCTATGAAAATGAAAGTGAGGGAATTGATGGCTTTTTATCATGGGCATAACCAGCAGTGCTGCACCTAGAGAAGTGGAATGGGGACAATGGAGATTACATCGAAGGCTTTGAATATGCGAGCTCTGGGCTTCCCAGAGCCGCATTCGGATGAAGATCTTACAGTCCTGTAGCACTCCCTTGTTGTAGTGAATTGGGCCCCTGTGGACTACTCGGGTCCTGATTCTGCATCCTTTCAGAGTAGAGACTGATGCATCTTATATTTTGAAGAGGAAATCATCTATTCCCATGGGGTGTAAAATGGAAACTGTGTTATAATGTGGGGGTATTCCTCCCAGATCTCCATTCTTTTTCCTTTTTCTTCCCCCTCATTCTTCCCGTCTTTTCTATTTCATCTTTTCTCTTTAACTGCTTTGCTTTTCAACTATTTTGCCTTTTTAGTTTTGTTTCTTCTTGTTTCAATATTTTCCCTCTATGTAGTGCATTGTCAAAGCAGTGGAGGGTCTCCAGCTTGCTGCTGCTCTAAGTCTTTATGCTAGAGTACCCAGAACGAATCTTACCTTTCACCTGCAAATTACTAATTCTGTGCATGCAAAGGAGGGTTTGAATCAATCTTCACTCCAAACCACCTCTGCCACTCCCCCTCCGTTCCACACATCCTAATCCTACTGTTTCAATAACTTCTGAGATAGATTACAAAACACAAGGCTGAACTCGTTATTATAACATTTTGCAGTCCATAAACGTTACTGTGGTGTGCAGAAAGTTTAAGTTCCTGATCCCTTTGCCGCTTTATTTCATGCAATCAACCCAAAGCAATGTTGTTTCTCACAAAATGAGTGCATCTGCAGACTCGGGCAAGCATACCATGGGTTAGGCTAGACCTATGCGCAAAGCTCGTCCCTTCAAAATATACTGAGGCATTTGTGTTGGGTATGGTGCAAGTAAGACAGTACTTACTCAGTTGTTGAATGTAACAAGATCTCATAGACTCCAGTATTCACTCTTCTTTGCATAGTCACTTCTGAGTCAGAGCAATTTTTAACTGGGTGTGCAAGACAGCATCATTTAACTATGAATGAAAGCCTCCATCCTCTCTCTCACCTGATGGGGTCCTTTAATATAGTGACAACATTGAAATGGTGAAGGAAAATTCTTTAAGTCTGTGTACTCTTGACTACCTATTCTTCTGATTTTCACTCAGTTCAGCCTTTGAGGCAAAGACATCTAGGCAAATTTCAAAAGGAATTATTTCACTCAAGTATACAAAAGCATTGTTTTAGAACTTGGGTTGATGGTTGACTGGGGTATGGCCCTGGTCAAGCAGGAACCACAATCCTTGTCAGGGTAAGAGTCGGGCAAACCCTAAACTAACCTGTGCCCCCCTCTGGAAGCTTGGCACAGAACAGTCAGCCTTAACTTTAGAGGCTTTGTATAAATTAGTTGTGCAACACATCGAAATGTAAAACAGTGAAACGCTACACAAAATGATTCCACACCAGGTTAGACAAATAGCTCTGATTATATTAAATTAAAAAAGACTAAAACAACAAAAATCCAATTATTAGAACTAGAGATATTAAATTTTGAACATTATTGTCAAAAACAGCAATGAGAAGCAGAAAACGATATTGGTGATATCTGGTTGAGCCGAACTGGGACAAAGTCACAAGTTTAGGCTCACCATGATGGAGCATGGGCCGGCTACAGGGACCAAGCTAGTCCCTCTGAATAAAGTACTGGGTTGCGGTATTGTGTGGATCCGTGTCAAAGATGGGTCGTGCAGCAGAGGCAGTATGTTGGTTCCGAGATGCACGAGGCTGTGGTGCGAGGTCCAGTTGCGTCATCGTTGAGGATCCTGCCGACAGGGCTTGCTATGCGAAGTCGGGTGTTGAGGATGCGATGTGAAGCAGAAGCAATCCGGTGGTTCTGATGAGTACCGAAATTGCGATGCAGAGTTTTAGCGTTGTCAACGAGGCTGCCTTCAGAGGGATACAAGAAGCTTGCACCAGGTAAAGCACCATGCAGCTGCAGTTCCAAAGGCAATGCAACGGTCCCAAGATGCAGTAGGTGGTAGAAATGCGATTCTTTTGCGATGGCTCCAATCCTTGCAGCAGTGGCGATGTGTCGGTTCTGCTCGGGGATGCGCCACTCAGCTGAGAAGATACACTGGTTCTGCTCAGGAATAAGTTGCTCGTAAGAGGATATGTGTCAGTTCCGCTTTCAGGTACTTTAAGCCCATTTTCATGGGTCCAGTACTGGTTTGGCATCACATGGCATGGTAGACTCACAGATGGCAGAGTCCAGGTGCAGGGGTTGAAAGCCTGTTATGTTCCTGAGGCTTCAACTCAGGAGGCCATCCACCTATCCCTTGAAATCACTCGAGTTCTGGTTTCAAGTGATGCAGGTTCAGTACTTGTCACCCAGGCAAGAGGGCAGCAGGCAGCAGATCAGCACAGCAAAGCAGGAGTCCAGTAGAGTGGCAGTCCTTAAGCAGCACAGCAATCCTTCTTTCTGGTAGAGTACCCACAAATCCAAAAGTGTACTCAAGTGGTGATGTTGGAGGCCCAGTAGTTATACCCAGTGGCGCCTTTGAAGTGGGTGAGACTTCAAAGACATGCCTTTGAAGTGCACAGACGTCTTCCTTTTCTGTCCTGGCTCCAGACTTACTATAGGGGGTATGCAGCTCTTTGTGTGTCGACAGGACACAGCCAACAGGTGTAAGTGAAGCTCCTCCCTCCCATCCTACCAAGACAGCCCATCAAGTCACACCTAAGCTCCTCATGTGTGTGGCTGTCTAGAAGGAATGTCCAAACTGCCAACTATGCCCAGTCATGTGTTCAGAGACAGGCTACAGTTACCAAATGGCTAATGCATGAAAACACCAACTTTCTAAAAGTGGCATTTGCAGAATTGTAATTTAGAATCTGACTTCACCATAAGTTTGGATTTTAAATTGTGATTCCAGAGACACCACACTTGAATCAGTAATATCTTCCCATTTAGAAATTACTCTCATAAAAATGTAACAAGCTAACCCCAATGTAATACTATCGGAGATATAGGCCTTGCAGTGGTGAAAAACGACTTTGAGAGTTTTTCACCAACATAACATGTACAGCTTAAACGTATATGTCCTGCCTTTTAAATACAATGCGCCCTGCCCTCTGGGTTGTCCAGGGCCTACCTTAGGGACTTATATGTATAAAAAGGGAAGGTTTGGGCCTGGCAAAGGGTTTATTTTGCCAGGTCGACATGGCTGTGTAAACTGCACACACAGGCTCTTCAATGGCAGGCCTGAGACCTGCCTACGAGTAGCATTTAATTTACAGGCCCGAGGTACAGAGAGAACCACTTTACTAGGGACTTATAAGTAAATTAAATATGGAAATTGGGAATGAAGCAATATTACCATGTTTAGGGGAGAGAGCACAAGCACTTTGGGCTTGGTGAGCAGTGGCAAAGTGTACAGAGTCCTAACGCCTGGAAAAGCGAGTTCAGAAAAGTGGAGGAGAGAGGCACATTTTGTGTGGTGGAAGACCACCCTAAGGCTGTCAGGTCACACATTCTAAATCCAAACTAAGTCTCACCGGCCACTAGTCCAGTGAGCTGTATTTTTTGCAGTGAGTGGATCTTCCGAATCCTAGAAGGTGGCAGGGTGCCCCATTCAGTAAGTGAACACTTGTTACCCAGAATAACTGGAAAATCAAAATGTATTCACTTAGTGTGCCTAAGTCGCCCCTCACATGCTATCTCGATTCCACTGAAACATCCCAAATACTCATGAAATGTACTCAAACCCATTCTCGTAAGATTTGTAGAATTGTATTTAGGGAGACAGAAGCATTGTGATTTCTTCTCTCCTTGTGGCACATTACCAAAAACAACTCAGCAGTTAATTAAATCTGTTTTATCACACTTGTGCCCTTAATCAGCAGTTTACTGTAGAATCCTTTCTACAGCACTTTCCCAGTCAGGTTTACTGCAGCAGGCCAACACTCTTATTTCATGTGTTTCTAATTTGGCCTGAACACTGCACCTAGTGTTGAAGGTTTTTGTTATGATTCCAGCCCAGTTACAATTCAAGGAGATCTTTCAGTGCACATATCAGGCTGATAGTGTATCTTCTGGGCATCTAACCCTTTATAATATACAAGTAGTGTGACGAACTTGAAGGTGTGATGGCCAACACTTAAGAGATAGAGACCCTTTTTTCATAGGGGCCTTTTCGGTTAAACTAGATAGTATACCGTTTTAGAGTGAGCAGACATGTCCACATTTCAGTTGCAAAATGTACTCCAATGTATGGCCTACTGCGTAGGTAGCTAAAATCTCATACATGTCTCATCATTGGGATCAAACATCAGATGAACAGAAAATGGAAATCAACAGCATTATACGACCCATAGCAACACCGTCCTGGTAGACAAAGGAATAAAACCTCCTTTATGGGTGCCTCTTCATGCGCCACCTCAGACCTCGACTTAGATTACCATCACCACGAACTCTCAAAGCATGATTGGGAATCCTTGTTTTTTTTATTGTACTGGGCAAAGGTTTTCAAAGCACTGCCAACTGTTTCCACATAGCGGACGTGAAATAATAGGACATGATCTTTCTCGCTATGCACAGTTAGGCAAGTATGCAGGTGAATTTTCAGAATACAGTGCCTCTCATTCAACCATTAGTTGTATTTTCTCCTTTGTTCAAACCATTCAGAAGTAGAAACTGTGAACATTTCTGACTGTGCAAAAATTGGAAAGTAGAAGCCATGATAAAGTTATTGGTATTCATTACAATATTTAAACATCCTTCTGAAGGAGAGTTTTGTTTTCTATCTTTTTTACTATTGCTCCCTTTGCCTGAAGACCATGCAAATTGTCATTGCTATGGCCATCTGTTGTCTTAGCTGGTAGATAGTAGGGGGCATGAGCGGGTGGGTAACTTACATTTTCCTACCCTCTTTTGGTGGAAAAACATCATGGTCTTTTTTTCAGGAATTCACCTTTAAAGTGAAATTTGTCTTCTTTCCCATATTGGTTCATAACAATTCTAATGCATTAGTTGGAATAAATGGTGTCATTTTGCCAAGTATTGCTCATTCAAGAATATTGCTGTTTTAGTAGATGAATACAAACTTGCACATCGAACCAAGCTGCCCGGTGTACCATTGCTGTCATGTAGATATTTATAATTTCACTGCCCACCAGCATATTGACATTCATATCACATAAGGTGCTTGTACTGAGTAACCGCAATAAGAGGGACAATTGTGAGTTTGGCATTCCAAATTTCTGTGGGATGCCTCATGGCAGTAGTGTGAGGGAATGGTCGGTATGTTGCACCTGCAGGCATAAAAATGTATATTTTCTTTAAAACTATTATACCTCAGTATGGTGTCTAAAACGATTTTATCAACTTAATCACAGGTTGTATTCCCAAATTGGCTTTTATATGTAAGAAAATAAGCACTTTGAGTTTAGGTTAATTACATAAGGCCTAACAGAATTCCCACACTAAAAGATAAAATTGTCAGAGATGGCAAATACTAACATTTAAAGTTAAATGATTGCTGACAGCCTATGAATATGGTCACCTGGACCACATTAACTCACTATAAAAGTGAATGTGGTACCGGTTTGTGCATGTATGATACCCCATACTCGTCTAATTTGTGTCCACTCTTTTCTAGTCCTGCAATAGTTCTTTAGTAGCTTGAGAAGTTGTGACAAGTTGGTGAAGATGGCGGGCTGATCCCGCCATAGAGTCCGGCTCCTCCTGTTTGCCCCCATGAACACAGTTAACTACAGTGAAGCTGCCCGGCTACTGTCCCCTGTGCTTAGGCTCTATTGTTGACTCACTGCTACCTTACCAGTGGCAAGCTTGGCAAGGATTTGCTGATGTGGCAGTTGTGCCTCTGGGGACAGCACTGTTCTCCAGCATTTGCTTGCGGTCTACGACGACCCGCGCTTGGTGGACTACAGCACTGGTTGAGGCTGTTTTGCAGCAACATGGCGCCACCATGCTCCAAAGCACAGTTCAGCACAGATCCGTCCTGAGGGGAACAGGTTTGAAGGTTCTGAGAGCGGATTTCCTGCTCAACTGCCTACCGCGGATTGCCGTGCCTCCCTGGTGGGACGACTTATCCTGAAGCTGCTGGGGTCTGGCATGGCAGCAAGACTGCTTCAGGCATACTCCAGGGAGATGTCTGCCCCCAAAGAAGAGACTTTCTTGGCGAACTTTCCAATGGCGGCCCCTGCAGGGAGAGCCATCTCACCCACAACAATGGGCACAGAGTGTAACAATGTAGCTGAGGAAGGGCCTTGGAACTAGCAATGGTGCAACATAGTGTCGCCTTAATCCTTTTTGCTCCTCTCAAGTAATCAGTTCAGCTGGCTTCCTCTGGCTCCTCGGATACAGCACCAGCTACAGGCCCAAGTACTGGCTCAGCAGTCAGAACTGTGAGTACTTTGGGCACACTCTTAGGAGGGGGCACGGGTGGGAGTTGCGGAGCAATGAACACTGCAATGTCAGGGAGAGCCTTTGATTTTATACAGGCTTATGAGTTATCTAAGCTTCTGCATGCTCAGAATGTTCCAGATTCCAAGTTTTCTACCCTACCAATAATCCTAGTCGCTGCTTCAGCTAACACAGATGTCCTTAAAAATGGTGAAGAAGCTGATACGGTTGTGGATATAACTCTAGGGGCCACTAAGGAGGCTACAAGTGCATCTTCGATAAGGCGGCTGTCCCTGAACATCCGGGGCAACATCAAGAAGCTAAATGAGGCAGTCTGGCAAACATATGGCCTCAAGGGCTAAGAGCCGGACCACCAACAGTAGCTTTACTGTCAGTCCATTTCGGGATTGGGTGATGTCTAAGGGCGAAGTAAAAGCCTTTATATCCAGCACGTCCACTACCAATATGGAGGTCCAATCACCTCCTAGGTGTGATAGGCAGCATACTGTGGAGTCAATCAATCAATCACATTACTTTATTCGGTATAGAAGAATACCATAAAAGTACAAGTAAAATACATCAAAGTAAAAAAAACAACAATTCAACAATCTAAAATTCTACATGATGCATATTCAATACATCATTAAGTACCCTCCCCTCAGCCAATTCATTCATAAGACCATAAAAAAAATTGCATCAAGGGCAACCTATGTTCTCCCAATGCCCCGTGTTGCTCTAAGCCTGACCGCTGCCCTTAAAAAATGTACAGTACATAACAGAGTCAAAGCATCTGAGGACATTTTTAAAAATAACATGGCCACCCTTGCATGTTTAAATCTAGCTTTCTTTAAAATTCTCTTTAAAAAGAGGCTCCTAGATTGTGAATAAAAGGGACATAATAAAACAAAGTGAAGGTTATCCTGTGGAGACCGTTGGTCGCAGCCACATGGTCCCTTCATCTCTGTAGACGCTGTATATCCTGCCGGGTCATTTAGTATGTGTTGCAGAAGATTTAACCTGAACCGTGTCATTAAAAATCTATCATGGACATTATGAAAATAAGACAAATAAGATTCGATGTCCCCGGATGTTTTAGTTAGAAAGTGTTCTCTCACTGACAGTTTACTCAGCTCCCTATCTTCCCTCAATGTTGTAACATGCTTGAAAAACCGGTCCTTAACCATGGCCTTATCCTGCACAGATATTTTAGAGTGGTTAGTAAAAGGGTCTGCACATCCTATTTCCTCGAGGGTCTCCTTCACATACTTTAGCCATGGGATATTAAGCCCCCGGGTGAGGCAGTCTGCTATGACCTGCCTACTGAATGTCGCCTCCGCGTTTGCCCAAATTTTTGACCAGCAGACTAGGGATTTAACTCCCAACCTGTTCCTAATATAACAAACGTCAAGTTCTTCATGGACAATATGGGATGGCGTACTCTGAGGTACTTTGAGCAGACGCTGGAGATACTTGTTTTCTTCTATTTCTAGTTGCTTCGCATCGATGAAACCCCATACCTCACTGCCAAAGAGGACTTTGGCACAACACATGGAGCTATATAATCTCAAAATTTCCTCAGGTGACCATCGACCTAACCTTTGTGCAAAATTCATGATCGACCCTGAGCAACTAGCTAAAGTACAGTGGAGTCAATCTCTGCGGTCATGCTCAGCCTAGATGCTGGTTTGCCCCCCGACATTAGCCCTAAATCCTCTGGTGTGGCTCTCAAAGACTCTCCAGTTATGAATGAAACACAGGAGCCATCTCTTCGGGCAATTTGACAGCTGTTACAGGCACAGCAGCATTATCCACAAGTCAAAGCAGACAATGTGGCAATTCAGCAATCTATAGCTGAGGTCACTGGCAAAGTGACTGTTCAGTCTACAGAAATGGCAGAATGACAGCAGCGATTTGCTGATGCAGAAGAAGTTGGAATGGCCGCTGTAAAATCCATCAAGAATCATGATCGTCATCTGGCACTTGTCCAGACTAAAATTGAGGACTGGGAGAATCGCCAGAGGAGAACAAATCTGCAGGTGTTCAGAATACTGTAAGGGAAGGAGAGGGATGATGCCTGGCAGTCTTTAGGGCAGCTGTTCAGGAAGGCTTTCCCTGACCTTATGGACTGGGACATGGATTCACAGATTCTAGGCACATCGGCTGCCTATAAATCGAGACTGTAATAAGATTTCCTGTAATTCACGTCCGGCGCATCCTCACCCTTTCCTAGTATATGTTGGCAATTTTATATTGAGACAGGCAATCTCAATGAAAGCTCGCCCAGCTTGTGGGAGCGTATGCTATGTCAATCTATGTCCTCTCAGATCTCTGTAAGACTACGATGGACAGACCATGGAAACTACACCAACTAATGGATCCTCTGAAAGCAGTAGGGGCACAAATCTTCTCACAGGAGCCAGCTAGGCTTAAGATAATCCATAATGGGTGGGCCAGATATGTTTAACGGACCAGGATGCTGCGTTGGCTCTCAGCAATCTCAAGGGAACAAGAAACTGATCTAGACTATTGAAGAACTTATGTCTCATTATGGACTTTGCTGACTTAAGCATTTTTATAATTATTCTAGGTCTGGGCTCTCACTTTTCAGCTTGGTTTGTTTTATTTTGCTATGCTTCACCGGGCAGTGTTCGCGTTGGCGGTTGTTCAGGTGGCAGTCTCTCAGGGCTGTCTGAACCATTAACAGCCTTAGGGTGGGGAAGATTCCTTTCACTAGAGACAGAGGAGGGTGCCTGCAGCAGGCTGTGGTTGTGGTTGAGTTCATCACTAAGATATGTAGATAAAATTCTCACAATTCGCAGGTTGAGGGGTGAAACAAGTCCGATTAATCAGAGGTTGCAATTTGAGTTGGCACTTTTGGGGGTGCATATAGATGTAGTTCTCCGTATGGGATGGTTTTGTTGGGGGTGGAAGTAATGATTAGATTAAAGTTTATGTCCTAGTATGTATCTGGTGTAAATCCCTCCAGCAAACGACATCTGGTACAGGAGGAGATTAAAATAGAAGGACTGCATATAATATCATTCACAGAGACACACCTTGCTCAAAAAGAAAGTCTTTTGCTCGGATAGCTTGGTTATAATGTTGTTGTTAGTACTTCGCAAACTGCCCCTATTTGGGGGGGGGGGGTGGTTGCCATCTTGAAATCAAAAAAATTAGAGCTTAAGGGTTTGAAAATCGCTTCTGATGCCAGGGGCAGATGGGCAATTGCTCAGCTTGTTGTATTTGGTCAGAAACGTATAGTCTGCGCAGTTTGTGGGCCAAATGTAGATGACCACGAGATGTTGAATATGCTTTGTTAGATCTATTAGACTGGCCTGATGAGATACTATTAATGGGAGACTTAAATTGTGTGATTCCCACATATAGATTCAACTAATCACTCTGCCTCTCCTCGCATGGTCAAGACCAAAGCATCCATCCTGGAACTTGCTCAGTTGCATGGACTTAGAGATGTCTGGAGGGCATTATATCCTACGATACCGTATTATGCATTCTACTCCTATCCACATAGGCACTATTCTAGGATTTATATTATTTTTATTAAATGGGGCTCCCTTCGAAACCTGGAAATGAAGGTCTATCCCAAGGTAATGTCTGATCATAATTCCATATTACTGTTTATATATTTATGAATGGGCGTCGGTTTTCATTTTCTCGTCATCTTCTTATCAACCCTGACTCTTGCAAGGTTATTTCAAGCTCACTACTGAATTTTTGGGTGTTAGTGAAGGTACAGCCTCCCTGCTGGTGGTGTGGGACACAATGAAAGCTTATATTAGGAGTAGCACAGCACAGTTTATTTTTAGTCAAAACAAGGACATACAAAATAGTGACAGACAGCTAGGCCAGGCAATCTTGCAATTGGAAATATCTCACGCATTAGCCATTAGGTCTGGAAGTCCCGATGAGCGAGCCTTTAATTTTCGACTCATTATAAACGGTCCCAGTTATGTCAAAACTTCAGGGAGAAGGTGGCATTTATTCCAAAAATAAGCCTCTCCAATATGAATATTGGGAACAAGTCGGCCGAATTCTGGCCCATTAAATCTCAGATAGAAAGGCTAGGTGGCTGTTTCAGTTTATTAAAGGTAGTGAATAATCTATTCATACTCTCTCCCAAGCTATTACAGAACAGTTCTCTTCTTTCTACCAGGAATTGTGTAGTCCACTCCAAACCTTATGCATGTCGGAACTTATGTTCAGGGTAGCAGTTTGCCGTGCTTAGAGGAATCTCCGGCATCAACATTTCAGATAAATATTGCTATTGTGGAACTAGAAGTCGCTCTCACAGCTCTCGCAGCTCAGCCCTTGGGTAAAGCTGCAGGGGAGGACTCAATTTCTTTGGAGTTCTATAAAGCATTTAAGGATATTATAATTCCCCCACTCGTAAGGGTATTGCAGTGTATTGATGAGGATGGAAAAGTGGCTGAGTGAGCTAAAGAATGGTGATGGATTAAACCCAGATCAGTTGACTGGGGTGAGTGTTTGATTTTCTCAAACGCTCCGTCCATCATCCCCTTTTGTATCGCTTTGTTCGCCCTAAGTTGGCAGGGTATGCTCAGACGTGAGTCCCTTGCTCACTTGGCCACTGGATTCAAGATAGCCTGGCTGATGAGGATTATGTATCCGAAACCGGTCCCAGGATGCTTGTTTCCGGTCCAGGGAAGACATGGCTTGGCAGTTCGGGCTGGACTCTTCCCATGAGGCACAGGGTCAGACTGATTTGCATATGGCCATGTCTGAACTGGGGTGGCTGAGTGAGCTAAAGAATGGTGATGGATTAAACCCAGATCAGTTGACTGGGGGTGAGTGTTTGATTTGCTCAAACGCTCCGTCCATCTTCCCGTTTTGTATCGCGAGGATGGAAAAGTGCCTGACACCTGGAATATGATTAATATCACGGTATTTGTGAAGAAGGGTAAAACATGTCTAACAAAGGGAGGAACTTGGAGCGCATCAAGGTCCAGCATACGTGCTCCAAATAATCTAATAAATGTATGTGGAGTATGCACTTCCTAAAGAAGAATGAGTGTCTATCTGGGTCAGCGACTATTCTGTATGGGACGCAGTGAGCGGGACCCTGCAAGAATCAAATGCCCTCACACACCTGGATAGGTGTCATGGTTCATCATAGGGTGTATGCTCCTCATCGGGCCAGTTCTGCAATGCCCAACAGGCACCCTCAATGGGGGCTCTTTGCCGGAGATCTTATTGTCTGCCTTTTGGTGAAGTGTAAGGAGTACATTGGTGTTGAGGTGTGAACATGTGACGTTAAAAATAGGGAAAGAGGTACTTCTCAGGAAAAACTTTATTGAACAAGTTCTCTTACCTTTATTAAAAATGTGTGGTACTATCTATTATACTTTAGTTGTCTTAGATAGCTATAGGCCAACATGTTTCTAGATTCCATGTAGTAATGACCATGATCTCGTAGTTATTCATCAGGGCCAATATCAACCCAATCTATTTAGAGATTGGAGTTTTAATGAATGGGTGCATTGATTTTTCTCCCAATCACACATACCTTGGTTTTGGTATTGATTTGCAATTGTTTTAGCGATGACCCAAATTGGGTAAAAATGTGTGCCTCCTCGAGTTGTGAACAATAGCTCGCTGTTTGGGTTGGACCGGCTCTCTGGACGGCCTACCCTCGTTTGCTGACTCAGAAGTAAATCACCAGAAGAAATGGGTTTATATTAACCCAACTCTTTGATCAATGCTGATGCAAAGATCTTCACTGAGGTTTTAGCCATGATGCTTGCCCCTTTTTTATCAGACTTAGTATCTAAACCGCAACATGGTTTTATTCCATGTAGGAATACCACCAGCCACATCAACATGGCAATCGCAGCTGTTGATGTAGTGGAGAGAACTGTAATAAACCTTGCCATGATAATATTACACGCCAAAAAGGCTTTTGACCTTGTTGCCTGGGACTGGCTGTGGGTGACTATGGGGGGCCTTTGGGATTGGCGATCAATTTTGTAAATGGGTGCAGTCCTTGTATAGGTCTCCTTCTGCCAAACTTGTTTACTACAGGACATTTTCATTGCCTTTTAAGATCCAGCGGGGCACTCGACAGTGGTGTCTGCTATACCTCCTTCTATATGCTCTCTATTTGGAGCCATATTTACAATCATTGCAGAGGAGTGTTGGGATTTGGCCCATAATTTCTGGAGACTGTGAACTGAAGGTCAGCGCATATGCTGATGATGTTGCTATATACTCGCTCAAACCATCAACTGTCATGAAATGTATAAATGAGGGGGCCGAGAGATTCAGTATGGTTTCTGGCTACAAATTCAACGTAGCTAAAACTCAATTCTTGTTTTTTTACGCTGGCCATCTTAATTGATGGGGCAGTAACTACAGCCACTTATTTGGCTATTAAACTAAGTACACAGGTTGATAAGATTCTTAACTTAAACTATAAGCCCCAGCTCCAGTCCGTTATCTCTAAATTACAACTCTGGAATAGTCTTCCGATAATCATTATCGCATGCTGTAATATTATAAAAATTAATGTCCTTCCCAATCCGGGTTCTGAATTCCTTCTGTAAGAGTTTGAAAGGTGCCATAAGTAGCTTTATTTGGGGCTGTAGGCGGGCTAGGCCTGCTATACGCCTATTAAAGCTGCCGTACTTGCAGGGAGTCTGCAGCTTCCTGATTTCAAGTTTTATTTTTGGTCAGCATTTGGTGGTCGTCTGTGTAATCTGCTCACGCAAGTAGAACGGGACTCATCTGTCTTGGGTTACCGCTTGCCATTAGGGCCTGAATGCAAGGTCTGTTTTTTTATAGAGTAATGGACCCTAACTACTATAGGCAGGTAAGGTTTAGGTTTATCAGGAATACAGTAAACATCTGGTGAAAAATTTGTGCCATATACTCTTTAAAGTTAATTAATGAGAATACGCCACTATGGGACTACCCGGCGTTACCGGGGTCTTTCATCATCCCATCTGTAAGTCTGGGTTGAGATTAGAAGTATAGACTGTTGGGCAGCGCTTTGTCGTGAATAGATTTTGCTCATTTAATGGGCTACAAGATGCTTTTAACCTTCCTCATCATCATTTCTTTGAATACTTACAGTTAAGGGACTATATCCACTCTGGATGTAAGGCTCCAGCATTATGTCTAGTATGCTTAAAACTTGTTGGGACTCTGGTGGGACTCGTTGTCCCAGGGCTCACCTTTTTGCTGTCTTCTGACCACACCTGATAACTGGGGGAGGCCTCTGGCCATTGCGCTATAAAGCGCAGTCTCTACCCCCGCAGCGCGGGACTCAGCTGACGCTGCTTGCCCTTGTGGGACTCGCTGTCCCTGGACTCACCTGTTTTCTCTCTTCTGGCCACACCTGGTAACTGTGGGAGGCATCTGGTCATCCGCTATTAAGCACAGCCTCTACCTCTGCTGGGCGAGGCTGGGCCCCCCCTCTTGGTTTTTCTCCTTCGAAACTGAGGAAACAGTAAGAGGACCTATTATTTCTAACAATACACTGTTAATAGTGATATATACCGTGAATGCCAAAATTAAATCATGGGGAAATGGAAATTGGCACTAAACTCTGCGAGAAAGGGGAGGAAAACTGCAGGAGTAAGCACACCAGTAACAAATTACTTAACCAACGTGATGGGACTAATCAACAACGAAATAGTGAACGCAGAGGAACGCTTAGCTGTTACTAAAACTGCCATGAATGCACCGATAAAAGAAGCTAGGTCTGAAATGGTGACACTCGAAAAGGAAACAAATATCACCAGCTGCCCAGGGGAAAATATATCTATCCTACCTAACTCCAAAAAGTACCAATGCTATCTACGTACCCATTAGGGATATCTGCACGGTCGCGTAGTATAGAATTGTTCTCCCCTCCTGCATAAAAAAGTAAACTGCTTACTGAAATGACATCAACTAGGTCCAACATACAGACCAAAATGACCAATACATAAAAATTACATGGGATAAATGAAGATTTGGCGCCAAGTAACCCTAGAAACCAGGAGAGCCTATTTAAAAATCTACATGCCTAAATAGTTACAATCGAAAGAAGATTAATGTTTGAGATAAAAACAGCCAAGCATGACGTTGATCTGATTGGGAAAATGGTTAAAGATTTAACATCTTTAGATAAAACTTCTGATCCAATGTATCCTACTGACATGGTCAATAGGTAGCCTAAGGGACATTCTTCACAAGAAATGATCAATAATGTTTCATCTGGTCGAGCTGCTTCCCATCAAATAAAGGTGTGGCGGTTCAGAAGGAGGGACATGGAGACCAGAGTGGGGTAACTGCAGTTTTATTTTAATAAAAGTATTTTTCTTTCGTTGCGTTTGTCTTTCTCGGCCTAGGGCGGCAGGGTCCAAGGTGGCAGCTAGGTCACAGGATCTTCGGGGACTTGTCCGTCTTTCTCCTCTCTCTGGAGAGACCCATTATCTTTCTCTGGTTGGGTTCCAGCGCCACATGCGGGAGAGAGAGAAGACTCTTAGTGTACAGCGCAATGGTTGCGTTCTCCCAAGGGGAAACCAGGGGGAGTGAGGACACCGGTGATCGTGTACTACTTTCTACAGAGTGGTACAAGTGAAGGGTATTTGTGGAGGAGAGAAGGTAAGGGGAGGTAGTGAAGAAAAGGGAGGGTAGGCTGGAGACGATATGTACACTATTTACACTGCGGCTCCCGCCTCCCCAACCAGCCCGACACACGGTCACGCACCTGAGAGAGCCACACTCCTACTCCTCCGTGAGTGTGGCTGGGCGCTGCGCGGTATCGTGGGCCTCCTGGCACAGCTCCTATCGTCCTCTTCTCCTCCGCTATCTCCGTACTTCGTCCTCCTCCGTCTTCCACGCTTTCAACTCGCTCTCCTCTCTTCTCCTCCGAGGTGCCGGGACACGCCGTTCCTTCTACTTCCTGCCTTTTGACCAATCCCCTGGTCCGCGCGTCATCGAGGGGCGTGCCGGTTTCTTCAAAGCTGTCCAGTCTACATAGGAGCGCGTCACAGGGGGAGGTGCCTTCTTCGCTACAGCCGGCACTGTACAAGGAATATCCCTCGGTTGTCATCGCCTGCTGATTCCACCACTCTTCGGACTCTGATTCCCAGGTGTCCTGAGGTGGTGACAGAGAGGAGGTGGTAGGTATGTCAGTACACCACCAGTCTTTTGGAGGGGTATCTTCCGTATCCCTTCCCATCTCCGCCTCCCTGCTACAAAAGGATAATATAAACACATGCCCAAGAAAATTAGGTACGACTGCTAATACTACCAATAATACTGATGGTGCCACAAAAGACATAACCTCTAGATCCATGAGAAATTGCGAGGATTTTCTTCATCTACTACCCGAGGCAACACCATATATAATTATACTGAAAGATGTTCCAAAGTTGGCAGATAAGGCTAATGAAACATGGATGGAGCTAAAGAACAAGGTTGTTTACTGGTTTACTAAAAATAGCAATTGCAGTGCAAACCTTCTCTCACAAGGAATTATTATGATAAGAGTGAACTGGGTTGGCTACTCGAGGAAACTTTGTCAAGGGGACTGTGTTGTTGTAAACTTTCGTTCCTCAGAGATGGCTAGAAAACTACTCAGAGAATTTTTCTATAGGCAAACGATGTTCGAGAAAAAGCCAGGTGACATTGTAGCAGTATCACTCTGGTTCTTTTACAAACTGGATGTTGAACAATCCACCCGCATTATTTATGGTCACATATTGTTAGATTGGTATACACCATTACAAATTACAAATAGATTTGCATCACTCATAAGATGCAGCGAACGTGATTGCCTAAGAATTCAACACAAGAAATTAACATGTCCCGGAACTTACAAAAGCCCCTAGTAACTCAAACTAGCCCAGAGATTTCAATAAATAAGATGCAACTGCACACAAACCTGACCTTTACAACATGGAACATTTCTGGGATTAGAAAAGAGATGAAGGATGAGGCATGGCTTGAAATAGCTAAAAAATTGCCATTTAATCATACTACAAGAAACCTGGGACTTTAAAGATTTTTTTATTGAGGGATATTCCTCGGTTATTATACCAGCAACGCCTTCACGCAATGGTAGGGCAAAAGGTGGATTAGCCACCTTGATCTCAGTTACATCCCCATTTACCCTAAAGAAATCTTTCATCAATTTGCAGTTCTTTTTAACTCTTATGACTTCAGACTACTAAAAATCAGTGGATTTTGTTAACTAATTTCTATAATAACATTTTTGATAATACCAGAAACTATATTGTTCTGACCCTAGAAAAGGAGCTAGATATAATTACAAAATGTTTTAAAGTGATTGTGTTTATATTTTGGGCCGTGATTTCAATTGCTGAAAATGTGATGTTTTAGCACGGTAAAATTGTGGGTTTATACTCACTTTCCTCATAACCAACATGGTAAGATAATTAACAGAGTAAATCACAAGTACAATTTGGAGCTTTTGGAGCAAACCAAGTGTAAAAGGGACTACTGTAGTCCCATCATATGAAGGCCATAGACATTCTTCAATTACCGATCACATTTTGATCTCAGAAAATGGCCTATGGATTGATTGAAAAAATTGAAGTTGTAGAAAGCTCATTTAATCACCACCATCACTATACTTGACCCTCAGACTTATTACCACACACCTGGAAAGGGTTTGTATAGCCACAGATAGTGAAACCCAAGGAGAAAATGGCATAAGCATTAAATGGTCAGGTGTCAGCCCATTCTCTTTTCTTGATAATATTGTGCATGGTAACTATCAAGATATTAACATTTACACGGGTTATCATACAGATTCACAGATTATTATGGCCTTCTGCAATATTACATCTGCATTAGAAGGAGATTTAACAATTAATAACAAAAAGAACTTGAAGCAACTTACTAGCTGGTTTGATCGACTATGTTCGAAAGCAAATCAAGACCTAAAAAAGGCCCTAAAAGAAAGGCCAAGAAATAGCAAAACGATAAACATTTGAGGAAGTCTCATAAGCAGGCCTTAATCAAAAGAGGAAAAGAAGAGTAGTGATACAGGAACAAGCTTGGGCAAATTAGTTCAGTCAGCAGATTCTCAGGCTGTAACATTATTTTGGAAAACAATAAATCATCCTTTTTTTAACGACCAGACTTCAGGAAAGATTGAGACTTTAATGCAACCATCCAGCCTGGGTAAGTTATTTTGATCAGATATTCAATCCAAAAAATGACATTCCAATAGTTCACGGAAAAAATGTTTTAACAATGGGCTTTCATAATCTGGTTCCCATTACTTTGGAAGGGATAACAGTTGCTTTAGAGGGATGTGCTAATAGGAAGGCACCAGGTCCCGATGGGGTATCTATAGACATGTTTAAATCTGATATTAATTTCTGGGCCCCAATTCTATTAAGAGTTTATAATGCATCAGCAGGTGGTTTTTTACTTGTAACTTGGACAGAAAGTATTATCGTACCGATTTTCAAGAAGGGAGATAGGGGTAATGAAAATGTTATCACCCCATATCCCTTCTAGACTGTACCTTAAAATTGATGTCCTTCTGGAAAGACTAGAAAGTTAGGCGAGCGACAACTCGGTCCTCACAGAATCCCAGTACGGGTTTAGAAGAGAGATAGGGACAATAGAGCAATGCATAAATCGTCATTTAATTATTAGTAAATACACTCTCTCCAAGAAAGTCCACCTACACTTATGTTTTGTAGACTTAACCAGCGCATTTGACCTGGTCAATCATCCAAAATTATGGCAGACACTGGATAAGATGGGTGCCCCTAGTGAAATCATTATCTGTTTAACATAAATATACAATCATCTATCTGCTAAAATATGATTTGGGTCTAAAGGCGAGTGCACTCCATGTTTTAGAGTAATACACAGGATTAGCTAAGGCTGTGTCCTTGCCCCGTTATTGTTCTCCCTTTATGATAATGGATTTGATAAATCTTTAAAAAAGTTGAATGCTGATGCCCCTAAAGTTGGTAAACGTATATATATATAACCCCTGTACTATTGTATGCAGACAATGCGGTTATGCTATCCAGAACTGCAAATGGGCTCCAGTTTTTAATTGAGAATGTTGCCAAAATATGTAAAAAAAGGATTTAAAGCTTAATCTAAAAAAAAATCACAATGGTATATGGGAAAGAGAAGCCAAAAACTAGAATACATGACGTCAAGGAGGCATCGATAGCGGAAACAAATACCTTCACATATCTGGGCATACTTTTTACATTTAGTGGTCACTGGGGGCCACATATTGACATATGTAAATCAAAGTTTTTACGGTCAACAGAGGCAATTTTTTGATTTTCTGCCATGATAGGGAATAAACCAATAAGAAAGATTCTGATCCTTTATAAAAGCAAATGTATCTTGGGGAATTGCTATGGTGCTGCACTATGGGGAATGGCTAATTGTGCCCCACTTCACACTCATGAGAACATCTTCCTAAGGAGATTAGCAGCAGTCCCTAACTCAACTCATTCTTATATAGTACATAAGGAGCCAGCTGTTCCTTATATTGACGATTATATTAGTGTAGCCCCACTAACTGCTTGGCATGGGATCTGGAGTAAAAGTGGAAAAATATTTACCCAGGATATTATAACTGACTGCCTGGCCCTTAATTGCAGTAAAAACAATCCCATGGTTAGTATATATTAACAAACTCTTAAGAGTTTGATAAGAACATTGATATTAATGTCCCCATGCACATTTTATGCTACAGTAAGAAGGAATTGAAAACGGGGCTCACCGGGCTAGAGAATTTTTAAGGGAAACTGGTGAGAGTTCAAAATCAACAATCAAGGCATATAGTGAGGGGTTATCTGAGATAGGCATGCAACAATATCTGCATTGGGTACCTAATTTACAACATAGATTTTATCTCACTAGACTAAGACTGGGTACTCTTCATTTTTTAACAGCTTACCCAGATATGGGCAAATAGAAACAAAACTATGAAGTTGCCCTTGGGATGGAAAGTCACAACATTCAACCCTACATTTTATTCTTTTTTGTAATTTTTAAAAGGACATATGGAAAAGTATTTTACGCCCCCTCTTTCATAGTGGAAAAGTATACTCCTACAAAGCTGCTTTCAATTTAATTTGCAGTCTGGAAAACAAGAGAGTATGCTATGCTGTGGTTTCTTATGTACAATTAGCGATTAAAAGAAGGAAGGCTAATTTACATCTTTAGGCCTTACTCTCTGAAATTCCACAGGTTATACACTTGAAGGGTGATCCTTATGTTGTTATGTCCTATACTACTCTTGGACAGGTCTAAAAATATTACATGCTGCTATTTACATGCACCTTATCCTTTTTGTTTATGGTATTTTGCTAAAATTGTCTTATGAAATTCTGTATAAATGTTAATCTAACTTTTAATTCTAAACTGTGTTACTGATAAACTGACGAATTATGCTTGATATATTTTAGATTGCTTTTATGACTGTGTTTTAACCAAATAAAGCTGAATTGAATTGTCGAAATCTTTGATTAGTATGATTAATCAAGGGCTTTGTGAGCATAGGCGTGATCATGGCCTTTTAGCTGGTAAATGGAGCCAAGTGCTCTCTTATGAGGTGTTACTATCAGAAATACATAGGGCCTTGGAGACGGTGGAGGTCTCAGTACATTCTGTAAATCTGAAACTGCAGTAATTCAAGACCATTTGCATGCTATATTACACGGCGGAGAAATTCATGAGGTGGGGTGCGAATCCTAACGCTGATAAAGCTAGTTGTCCAAAGTGCAGTTGTCAAGCAGCAGACATCCTCATAAAGCTAGTTGTCCAAAGTGCAGTTGTCAAGCAGCAGACATCCTCCATTTGTTTTTTGCATACACTGCTCTTAAGGAGTTTTGGGTAGGGGTGACTCAACTGATTACAACATGTTTAGGTTAGGAAGTTTAGTTTACCCCTGTGGAAATAATGCTAGGATATAGAATAGAATATGATACTGGGCTAAGATGGCTGTTTCTGCCAGACTCTATATTGCTAGATCTTGGGTGTCAGCAGTTCCCCTCGAGATACTGAATGGTGGGCGGTTATCCAGCAAAAACACGACTCGGAACAGGCCAAGGGGTGCTCGCTCGCTTAAGAAATATGAAAGGACATGTATGTGGTTTCACTTGGACCTATAGATTATCTAGCAATACTAGAGAGTACCTCGCAGACTTAACAATTCTTTTCTTTTTGTATTATGGTATTTGCTTGGCTCTCTATCGGTCTATTCTATGTGCTGTGTACTCAAATGTTTTTCCTTTATGTTTTCTCTTCTGCATTTTCTCTCCTGATTTTTGTAGCTTCATCCCAGCTGGATATATTAGATTAGTGCTTTTTTATATTATGTGCACCCTATTGTTGATCAAAGGGGCTGTGACCCGTAGCATTTTTTTGTTTCTCTGTAGTACTATATACATGATCTGATTGATTTTTATAAATATAAATTTATATTAAAAAAAAATAGAACTAGGCGTTCCAAAGTTTCTGAACTGATCACCTTTTGTTTTATAATCCTATACCAGCTTTTTTTTTTTTCAACCTTTCAGAAATTCCAGCCTAATATTAAGTGTTGACTTCTGTCTTCTAAAAGTCTATACGTTCACCACGGTGTGTGTCATTAACTGTATTTTAGCGTAATAAATTGATACTTGTATAGCGCACTACTCACCCGCAAGGGTCTCAAGGCGCTTGTACGAATACCGCTGTGGAACCCATCCTGGCTTTCCCAGTGAGGCGTCCACTCCTGGGCACCCCCAAGGTGGTGGCCAGGCATCCTTAGCATTGTGGGGGCCGTTGTGGAGATTAAGAAAGCTATTGCCCAGAGTTGCAGAGTGGGACTCCATGATTGGAATAGGCACCGAGGCGAGAATTATCAGGTCCGTGGAACTTTGAGCCCAAGACCCGCCGAGGCAGGGAATTGAACCCTGGTCCCGGGCTAGACCTCTGCATCAGGGTCTGCCGCTCTAATCATTGAGCCACACTGTGGTTTGTAGATGATCTGTTCACTAGATCATCAGATTGAAGTTTGATTGTGCATTGATGTCTACTCTGGATACAAAGGCACAACTTCAATTCTTACTCGCCCAAATCTATCTTGGTATGTGACTGCAGTCTACATTGTGGAGTTTCAAAAGAAGTACATTGCTTAGGTCATACTCAGCTTTTATTACTATATCGATACAGAGAAGCAAAAGATGCTACTTAAGAGGGAAGAAGAGGGTCATATAAAATAAATGCGAACTCCAAATCAGTGCTCAAAAACATGTATTGCAGATACTAATCACTGAAATTACAAATGGAAAGTTCAGACATGAAGGCACAGATTTGACTCACAAAATGTGATAACAGGCAAACCGTTGTAGAAGAGTCGAAAGTGCTAAAATAGCCAAAGTCAAAAAAACAGCAAGAGCAATGAGCCAATGTGTAAGCAGTGCTCTAAAATTAGAAGAGAGAAAAGATTGCAATGAAAAAAACAACCTGTAACACATTTTGGTCACACACGCAGTGTTGAAAATATTTAAAAACGTGTGAAATCTTATAACAACTTGAAGTTTTTCTCTCACGGAACCTCAGTGGCTATACTCCATCTAATAAACAAACATTGGCACAGCCAGTAGGTCTGAAGTATTTCTCCTTTGTGAAAGCTTGTTTTGTTTTCTACTTTAAGTTAGCACAACTTAGTCAAAAGACCTGTGGGGAGGCAACATGTACAACCGTGGGAAAATAAGCACTAAGATACAACCAGCACTTGCTCCGTCATAGCGTATTGTTACATATTGCAGTGCATGAGGCCACACCAAGGGAGGAGCATGAGGCAAAACAGTGGGAGAGGGCTGGAGGCAACACTGACATAGGGGAGACGGGAAGCAACATGAAGACTGGAGAAGTGCACAAGGGAGAGAGCTGAAAAAGATGCTCTCATAGAATACATAAAAGGAAATAAAAAAAAGCATTGGGTTGTCTCAGGTAACAGAACGGGCAGCAGGAGAAGGTTGGGAGTGGGACAAGCAACAACACAGGCAGTGGGTAGGGACAAGCAACAACATGGACAGCAGAAGAAGGGTGGGAGGGCAAGCCTAGAACTACAACTTGCACATGCACCTAACCTAGCCAGAATTACAGTTCCCCCAGCAATGGAGGAAGTTTCATTGCTACTTGAGGACTGTTCAACCCAGCAGAGAAAACTTGCTCTGCCCGTCCAGATTTCCCAGCAGCTATGTACCAGCTATGTACCAGAGATGGATCTATGAGACTACACAGCAGTAGCAACAGATGCAATCGCTACCATCTTCTGTCATCTTTCTGTTTCAAAATCTCTGTTGCCTGTCTTTAAATCGTCCACCCCCATTGGAATGGGTTGTGGTGCTAGGATTTCCCACTTTTACACTATGTGGGAGGCAACGAAGAAGGATCGCTGTATCATCCAGCTGCACTAGCTACATTCTACTTTTCCTGTCCCTGTTCCTCCCTCCGGACTTCCCTTCTTCCACCAGGGCATGTTCTCCAGCACACATGTCCATTCTGGAAGCCATCCTTGCTCAGTTGAACAAGGGGGGGTGTAGAGGTGTTGTCTGTAGAAGAAAGGGGCATAGAGAGTTTACTTATGTTCCTTCTAGGCCTAAAAGAAGGAGGAGGGTCTAAGACCCATCCTGAATCTTCATCACATTCTAAACTTGCTCATCCACAAGATATGTTCATAATGCTGTCCATGAGCCAAGTTGTTCCAATTGAATGCAGGAGAATGAATGGCATTGGTTAATCTTTCGGACACCTATTTCCATATTCCAGTTCTTCTGGTTCATGGTGAGATCCCATCGCTTTAAATTCATGGTTTTCATCATTAATTCTAAAGACATCTTTATGGACGTGTCTGTGATCCTGGTGGCTCCACTGTGATGGTCCCTGGTCAATGTTTGTCAATATTTAGATGACTGACTTGTGAAAATGGAGTCCCTGGTGCTGGTCAGGGATGACCTACAGCAGATCATAACTCTACTCCACAACTTGGAATTTACCACCAACACCCAAAAGTCCCACCTTTCTCCCACGCAGAGTCTAGCCTCGAAAGAAGGAGGTAGCAGGGATGATCAGCTCAAAGACCTTTCCTCCTTTTCACAGAATTGCGAATATTTGGGAGATGATTTGTAGGTTTCTAACTCAGATTGATGCCAGTTCTGTTGTTTTACTTCTGTTTGGAATCATGTATCCTGTTGGTGCTACCTACAAAATGGTGGATGTGGGCCTTGAAATGGTGCCTGCGGTTGCAGTGATTCTTCCATCAAGAGAGTCTCACTGATAATGCACAGATCTCCTGTTCTGTTCACGTGAATCTGCAGTGATGGATGAGTCTCTTAAAACTCTTGATAAGTTGTCATTTCCGCTTTTAGAAGACTCAGATGCCTACCATGGTTATGAATGCCTCCTGGCTGGAGGCGGAGGGTTCCCATATCGGCAATATATGACTGCTCTAGGCCTTAGGTCCGTGTCCGTCCTGCGCCTGGAGCTGCTCAAGGTGACTATAATAGTGATGGGGTTTCTCCTTTCCTTCTCAGGGAGCAGCATTCAAATTAGGGGAGGCTATTAGCCTGTGCAAGTGGGTGCAGTGATTAGGTTCTGCCTGGTAGTGGTTCACCTAGCAGGTTCCCTCAGTGTGAGAGTGGCTGCTCTCCGTCATCTCTCAGGGAAGAACCATGAGTGGGACCTACTTCCTGAAGTAAAGAAGTGATCTTTTGCTGATTCAGTTTTCCATTTGTGGATCTCTTAGCTATTGCCCAAAACAGGACTTGCCCTCCGTTTTCTGCCATTCAGTACCTTCTAAATGGTTCCCTGGTTGGTGGTTTCACTGTTCCACTGGCATCAGTAATCCCACTTCTGTCAAAAGGAGGAGTGGCTGCATATACTGGACTCCAGATATGCAGTGGCTTGCTACATCGCCTTCACTTGTCAGCACAGACTAGAATATTAGCTTTTATGTAGGATTTGCTGGAGCTACGGAGATCATGTTAGTGACCAGATGCTCCATTTTGTTCTCTATATCAAGATCTGCGTCACCTTGGCCACGAAAGTCTCTATATAGCATATGTCCTCACTGCATGTAACCAGTGCATTCCTGTGGGTTTGCTGCTTTTTCACTCATGGGTGTACTTTAAAGACTCCGCTGTGCACCCTTGCTGACCGTAACCAGTGCGCTCCTTTTGGTTGCATTTCAGTTACTCTAGAGTTAAATTCATTGAGGATGTACTTTGGCTAACTATATCCACTGCATTCCTGGAGGTTGCTCTTGTTGATCATGCCCACCCAAGAAGCTGAATATATTCCCTCTCAAAAATGACAGGCTAGACCACATACCCATATTTTTTTCACTCTGCTTCATTCCACTCTGGGCCTAAGTGCACCCACAAACTTTTATGACATGAAAAGTACATGGCAGTACTACACCTTTCATTGGATAAAAAAACCTTCAGGGTTGTGTTATCTGGCTGTCACTCGATTTCGCTCCACTACACACTTGAGAGCAGCAGCGAATTTCCAGATAACAGCTCCACTCTGGTCATCAAGCACAGCACTAAAACAATTCCGACATTTACCACATTGGAAGCCAAAACTATTGCAGCCAAGCACACTCTCTGGTCTAGTGTACTAGCTGTCGGTTTATGTATTTTTGTGCCACGTCACCGGCATGAAGTACTATTTAAATCCCTCTACAGTAGAATACAATAGTGTGTGTGTGTTTACCACATCATGCAACATTTCATGACGCCCGGGGGTTTCCTTCACCCAAGATTGCCTTATACCCATCTCCCACGGCATGGCTGTTATACCCCCTCCTAGAAGTGAGAAGTGAGCAGCCACTATTGGAGCTGTGCATGCATTGCATACTTGACAGTAGACAACTGCCTGACAGCAGTGATCCAGAGACTGCAGAAGAAGCTTTGTGGGAAAAGAACTGAGTGGCCCCAAGGGTTACTGGCCACTAATACATGCTGTGTACGAGGTCACTGAAACCTAGGTCCGTTCATGCATGCGTTTTTGGTGGTGCTGATACCACCACTAGGCCCTTTGTGATGCCCATTCATGCATGGACTCTTGTAGTTGGCTGTTTAATTGCAGCATTTGTAATTGCAGGGGGGGGGGGCGCTAGAGGGCGCACGAGCTAATGGCCGCACTTTAGTGAGGCTCTGGCTGCCTGGTCAGAACCATCCTGATTTTATCCTGGTAGCCTGGAGGTGGCCGCCTGAAAATTCCAGCGAGTGTGGACCTCCCTGTCCTGCAGCTCCTGTCCAAGTTTGGGGGCGATCCGACGTTCGATACCGGACTTAGCCGACTGAGAACTTTGGCCGGGACGCACTGTTGCGGAGAGTCGGCGCGGCGGCCTGGGCGCCGCACCACGCGAGGCCGGGGCTCGACACGAGGCAGGTAGGCCTCAGAGACGCAGTGATCTGCCCGGGGTGCGCGGGGCCTTCCGGAGCTCAGCGGACAGCGGCGGCGGTGAGTCTCTCCCCTCCTCTGACCGCAACAACGTGTAGGAGTGCTGGACGGCGATCCTGATACCTGCTGAAGGTGCGGACGGGGCCGGTTGCTACCGCCTGGGCCTAGCGGTGGATGACCGGGTCTCCGGCCTTGGACTAAGTATTGCCGGCGCTGCCACCGATCCTTATGTGTGCTTGCTGCTTCTGGGAGCAGGGGGTTGAGGAGCGACAAGAGGCCGCTGGGGGTCACAGGCTGTGACCGAACTGCGAGTGTCGCTGCCCGCTGGCGGCGCGTTGGGCCTCCCCTCAACCCACCACCCACCGCCCCCCAGTGCTTCTCGAGAACGGACCTTCCTTGCTCCTCTCCAACGCACCGCTGCCCGCCACCCCTCGTTTGCACTATCGGCTGGCCTTGATCACTGGGGCCGGGACACAGCGGGGTGAGTGGATCACTTGGGCGCTGCTGGCCTGTTCCTCGCACGGGCGGCGCTGCCTCAGGCGCAAACGCTGCATAGGAGGGCTCGGATGCACGAAGGATTGTCGAAGGGCAGTGAGCACCACACCGCTCGCCCCTCGCCGGGCACCTCAGGCCCCTACAGGCGGAGCACAATGGGCAAGAACGACAATAAACAGCCTAAGCTCTCTTTTGAGCCTGCGGCCCTTAAGAAACAGCTGCGTAACACGACTGGCGCTGGTGGTGCCCAAGGACCATCGGGTACTGAGCCCCCCTCCACGCCCATGGCCCCCGAGATGCGAGTACTGATGGAGGAGATGAGGCAGGGCTTCGCCACGATAGTGGATAAGGTGGACCGCTTGTCCTCAAGGATGGATGGGGTCGCGCAGAAACTGGAGGTCCATGAGGAACGCCTGACGGAAGCGGAGCGACGTATTTCTGCCTCGGAGGACACTTCGACATCCCACGATGCGCGCCTCTCCAGAATGGACAATATTCTGCGAGTAATAGCGGCAAAGAATGAGGAGTTAGAGGCGAGGAGCAGGCGCAATAACATTCGCGTCACGGGTGTTCCGGAGTCCACCAACACTGGCCGTATGGAGGACTATGTAGAGAGAATACTCATCACTGCAGTGGGCAAGGAGGCCTTCTCCAGTCAATTTATCGTCGAAAGGGCGCACCGCTCTCTGGGTCCGGTGCCCAAGCCAGGGGCGCAGCCGCGGCCTATTGTCGCCCGGTTACTCAACTACCGCGACACGGCACTACGAGCAGCGCGGATGAATCGGAACCTGTCTTGTGATGGAGTACACTTTTCATTATACCCGGATTTTACACCTCTGATGCAGGAGCAGCGGAAGAAGTTTTTAGATGTAAAGAAAAAGCTAAGGGACATGCAGGTGGATTACGCACTCCTGTACCCGGCACGACTCAGGGTGACCCATCAGGGCAAACAACACTTTTTCACAAATCCGCAGCAGGCTGAGGACTATGTTAAGAAACTCCGCGCTACTAGAAGAGACAGGCGAAACGAGGAGAATGGAGATGCAGGCGGAGACCCAGTCGAGCATGTTGAAGACTGATAGTGCCTTTTGGATACTTGTTGGTTGTCCCCCTGTTGTTGTACTGACATGGGGTTTGGATCCTATAGCCTATCTCAGCCTTGGAAGTCCTGACCTGGCTTTGGGGAACTGGATGGCTGTTTCATCGCTTTGTGGACTGGCTGTGGCAGGGCGGATGGATTCGTACACTGTGATCCAAGGTTGGGATTGTTCTTGTAATGATCAGGATGGTGGCAATATTGAAGGAGGTGTGAGCAGCAGCTGATATATGGACGGCTCACTTGACTTGCTTGGCAGCTTCTCCAACTGGGGAGGCTGCAGCTAGAGACGCTGGTATGATGGACAGGCCCTGACCTGCAGGGGTAATGTATGCCAGGCACCACCCCCCCCCCTTCTCTGACTGTTCCCGTATGACATATGCCGGGCGGGAGGGGTGTATTGGTGTGTACCTCTGATGCCCCCAGAAGGGGATTCCCCACATGGTTCTTTTATGGTTCTTGAGTACGGGGTTTGGGGCGGGGGGAGGGGATATGGTACTGGCAAGTTTGGGTTGCTTCAGTGGGAGGGGGGAGGACTTGGAGCGTGGGAGTTGGGATGCTGCACATGGGGGGTGGGGGGGTGTATGACTGTTGGGGTATGCGTTGTTGAGCCTAGAGGCAGTTTTGCGGGAGATGTTCATGGCATGAATGCAGAGGTTGATGTCGGCGTATTTGTAAGCGTTATTGGATGGGAGATGCGAATGTTCCAAACAGTAGAGAGACTTGTACTTGGTACGTTCCGAGTGAGGGCTGGCGCACTGGCCATGGGCTTTTTTCAGGAGTACGATGATGAGCATGGGTGATGCCGCCTTGAATAACGTCTCAATAATGTCCTGGAATGTTCGAGGCCTTAATGACCCCAGAAAATGCAGAACTGTACTTGCATATTTAGATAGGCATCATGTGCAGATAGCGATGCTTCAGGAAACCCACCTGAACCCGCGTAGTGACCCTAAGTTTGCAAGTAGATGGGCGCTTGTGAGGGAGTTTTCCTCATATTCCACTTACTCGAGAGGTACAGTTATCCTGATCAATAAAGCACTGCCGTTCCAGAAGTTGGGAGCGAGGGTGGACATTGAGGGGAGGTATGTGATCCTTTGGGGCAGGTTGGGCACTGATGTGATCATGCTTGTAAATTGTTATGCGCCCAATACTGACACACCCAGTTTCTCCCTAGCATTGTGGGGTCATGTATTGGAGATCGAAGCCACACACATAATCTGGGGGGGGTGGCTTCAACCTTTCACTGAATCCTGGGGCAGATAGGTCAGATGGGAGTGGACAGTACAACACGAAAGCTCGTGACACACTTCAAGGTATACTGACTGAGGCAGGATTAATAGATCGCTGGAGGCACACTCACCCTGCGTCTAGAGAAGGCACTAATTTCACGACACACGCACGCTCATGGGCGAGGATTGACTACTGCTTTCTCTCGCGAGGCCTTGCTGGGGGTGTCATTCAGGTGAAACATCTACCTCGTACCTACTCTGACCACTGCCCTGTTTTGGCTGTATTGGAGATGCCTGGATATGCCAGAGTGCGTCCGCCATGGCGGCTCTTCCCCTCTGCCCTGCTTGACCCTATCTTTAAGCATGAATTTGGTGAGGAGATAGAAGCATTCTTCCCTAGAAATAAGGGGTCAGTCGATAAGGTGGAAACGATTTGGGAAGCCTTTAAGGTGACTGTAAGGGGCGTCACGATTGCTAAGAGCTGCGGTATACTCAGGGACATAGTGCGCACGTTGACTAAACTTGAATTAGACCTTAAAGCTCTAGAGGCAGAGATGGTCAGAAATCCTTGCCCTGACCTGGCGGAGGAATTTAGGACCAAGCTCTCGTCCTTTGAGGAGGAAGCTGCCAGAGAGGTGAAATTCCGAGGCAAGTACTGGACGGCTAGGCGGTATTGTGAGGGGGACCGGCCGGGAAAGGTACTCGCGGCGCTCACGAGGCACCAGCGCTATGCCACCCACATATTGGAAATCGCTGATGGCCACGGCGGGACCTACCAGGATACTAAAAGGATACAGGACACCTTCTTGCAGCACTACAAACGGTTGTATTCCACACAGCAGGAAGGCGACGTGGAGTTCGGAAACTTCCTAGACGATATAGCGCTATGCTGGCTGAGTGACGGCGACAGGGCATTCCTGGGATGTCCTTTCGAACTAGATGAAATTAGGGAAGCGATCATGTCCCTCAGCAATGGCAAAGCTGCAGGGCTGGACGGCCTTCCGGCCGAATTCTACAAGTGTTACATCGACATCATGGCACCAGTGCTAAAGGAAGTTTTCGAAGAGTCGCTTGAGGTGGGGATACTGCCAGGCTCAATGAGGGAGGTAGCGATCACGTCATTTCTGAAGCCAGGGAAAAACCTGTTAGATACCGACGCCTATAGACCCCTTTCGCTGCTGAATTGCGACGCAAAAATACTTGCTAAAGTGCTGGCGACTAGGCTGTCCCTGCTCATGAATACCCTGGTGCTACCAGACCAGTCTGGATTTGTCCCAGGGCGAGCCACATCGCATAACCTTCGCACATTGTTCTCCCTTACACCCACCATAGCGCCTGACCTGCCGGTCGCTGCTGTGTTTCTGGACGCCACCAAAGCGTTCGATTCAGTGGAGTGGGGCTATCTCATGGCTATTTTGAGTAGAATGGGGTTCCCTCGGATATTCATCGCATGGGTGAAACTGCTCTACACTTCCCCAGTCGCCAGGGTCATCATTAATGGTGTGCTTTCCGCACAGATGCCGATCACGAGAGGGACCAGGCAGGGCTGACCCCTGTCGCCCCTGCTTTTTGCCTTGGCAATTGAACCACTGGCATGCAGGATCCGGCAATTACATAAGGCCAGCGCCTTTAACTGTAACCAAAGGCAGGTAGGAATTTCCCTTTATGCGGATGACGTTACACTGTATGTGCGGCACCCACAGCAACACCTTAATCCACTTCTGAGAGAATTTATAGTGTTTGGCGACATATCCGGAGTGCACATTAATTGGAAGAAGTCGCAATTCTTCCCCCTCACGGCCTCAGTTGACCAATTCCCATTGGACTACCCCTTAGAGTGGTGCAGCTCTGACCTAAGATACCTAGGCATTGAGATATCGCTCAATAAAGAGGACACTATCCGGCTGAATTACGGAGTGGCTATTTCACAATTGACCAACAATGTAACCCGCTGGCTGGCCCTCCCGCTTTCGATGGCGGGTAGAGCCTCCCTGATAAAAATGGTCATCCTTCCACGTTTCCTATACCTATTCCAGAACATTCCCTACTACCCAGGAACCTATTTCTTTAAGAGACTTCGAACTGAGCTGCTTCGCCTCTTTTGGGGCGGTAAACAACCGCGCCTTAGCTGGACCGTTTTGACACAGCCGTATGACAGGGGCGGATTCGATGTGCCGGATCTAGAAGTGTACTATCTCAGTGCTCAGGCGCAGTACGCCTATCACTGGGTTAGCCCCGCTCCCTTTATGCCGCAGGTTGCTGCCGAAGATTGGATAGTGCATCCGCTCCCGCTCAAAGGCATGCTTATGGGAGAGATTAGTGATGTCGAGACGCCTGCTACCACAGTTACTTGTACTATTGACTCCTGGAGGAGAGTGACTAAACTGCTTGGAGCTCCCATGCTTTACTCACCTGCAATGCCCCTTGCGTACCACCCGAAGCTATCACTTTTATTGGAAAATGGATTTCGGTCCATGTGCAAACGCCTTCACCTTAGTACATGGGGTGACTTGTTCCAGGACGGGTTGTTCCGTACCAAAGATCAGATATTTCGGACTGGTCCCCCGACACCGATGGAGGTGTTTTATTATATTAGACTTCGTCAGGGTATGCGGGACATACTCCCTAGCTTCCCAGAGGAACCGGGGACAGTTCTGCCTTTGCATGTGTTACTGGTGTCGGATGGGAGACACTTGGTGTCAAAACTGCATACTAACATCCGCGAGCAACGTCCACCGGCTGTGTCTAAAGCGCGGGATGACTGGAGCTCTGAACTAAATGCTGAACTCACTGACGAGCAGTGGAAGTATTGCTGCTCGGTCACGGCTAACATTTCTTCCAGCTGTCGATTGAAAATCATTCACTACAAGTTTGTACAAAGATATTATTACACTCCAGTCAGGAAGCTGCGATTTCACCTCTCAGAGGACGATAGGTGCGCACGATGCCGTGCGGAAGGCGCGGGCTTCCTTCATTTGGCCTGGGAGTGTAGAGCGATACAGGAATACTGGACGCAGGTACATGTTGCGCTCCAAGTCATGATTGCTGGCCCTATTCCGCTAGACCCGGTGGTGATGTTGCTGGGGTATACCAAGGACGTACCCAAGTCGGACCGTCGGTTTGTGGATCTCGCGCTGCTCCTCGCTAAAAGGAGGATCGCTTGCAGGTGGGGGAGAGGCAGGGCACCAAAGTTTAAGGAATGGCTAGACGACCTTACATACAGCCAAGACCAACATGGCATCTATGCGGAATTGCTGCCCGCCCGCTGTAGACCCAGAGATTTTTGGTCCCCTTTGCAGCTCTACTGGATGTCCCAGGCGACTCACAGTGACACTTCTGGGGATGAGGGTCTGTTGACTGGTCCCTGAACGAATGGATGTTGTATGGTACACTCATAATACTACATATCGCACAACAGGTGGGAACTCAGGCCCCCTTGCTTGGACGGGGGTGGGATGCTTAATGCTGTAATGGAGATGAGGGCTTTGGGATACTTGCAGGTCATGTGCTGCTATTTACAGAACACGCCTTTCTGGCCCTCCCGATATCCTACAACAGTAGACCAGTAGGGGGTATACATACACATTGGATCCTGCGACTGCGTAGGTAGAGTTGGCCTTTGCATGGTTGAGCACTATGCTCCGCCTTATGACACTTAGCACTCAGATTTCCTACACACTGAACGCTCATTAGGGTGACGTGAGAGGCCACCCTCTCTGACACACATACGACACACTAATGTACACGGTGACACTGATGGCCGACTGGTAAGGACTGAGACAGCCGTGAGCCGGGGGTTATGGGACACCTCCCCTCCATGATCTGCACTACACCTGTATGCGAGAGTACTGTAGGCTCCCCACTCCTTACGACCCTGAGTATGTAGGAGATATGCTCTAACTCGGATGCCCTCACACTGTTGACTACTGGGAAATGTGTTGATGGCCAGCCTAAATGTGATGTACCAGCCCGTGTAAATTCACGCTTCTCAAATGAATGTACCATAAGTATCATGCTTTATTGAATTGTCGATGCTGTAACTGTCATGTATCTCTGTTGACCGCAACTAATAAAGGTTTAAAAAAAAAAAGCATTTGTAATTGCAGTACTTACAATAAACACACATCTAAAATAAGCCAAACCTATTGCCTACCTTGTTCGTGAATAGTTGGGCACACTATCTGTGTGCCCTCTTCTTTTATGGCAGAGCCTCGAAAATATGGCTATTTCCATGATGCATGGGAATATGGGAAATCTTCAAAAGTTAGAACACCTGCATTTGCAAGTTCAAGTTCAGTCATTTGTATAGCGCACTACTCACCCGGAGGGTCTCAAGGCGCTAGGGAAGGGTTCGTTATTTGTCGAAAAGCCAGGTTTTAAGTTCTTTTCTGAAGGAGATGTGGTTCTGAGTAAGGCGGATGTGGGTGGGGAGTGAGTTCCAGGTCTTGGCAGCCAGGAAGGAGAAGGATCTGCCACCCATGGTGGATTTCCTGATGCGCGGGATTGCGGCGAGGGCTTGATTGGACGATCTTAGTTGGCGGGTGGGTTTGTAGAAGGACAGTCGAGTGTTGAGGCATTCGGGTCCTAGATTGTAGAGGGCCTTGTGTGCGTGGGTGAGAAGGCGGAAAGTAATTCTTTTGTTGACGGGAAGCCAGTGGAGGTCTTTCAGATGTCCGGTGATGTGATCTTGGCGAGGGATGTCTAATATGAGTCTCGCTGACGCGTTTTGGATGCGCTGGAGCTTTTTCTGTAATTTTGCTGTGATTCCGGCGTATAGTGTGTTGCCATAATCCAGTCGACTCGTGACCAGTGCGTGGGTGACAGTTTTTCTTGTCTCGAGGGGGATCCAGCGGAAGATCTTTTTGAGAATGCGGAGTACGTTGAAGCAGGAGGACGAGACTGCGTTGACTTGTCTGGACATCGAGAGAGAGGAGTCTAGGATGAAGCCAAGGTTACGTGCATGGTCTGTGGGTGTGGGTGCTGTGCCCAGAGCGGAAGGCCACCAAGAGTCGTCCCAAGCTGAGGGGGAAGATCCTAGGATGAGCACCTTCGTTTTGTCCGAGTTGAGTTTTAGGCGGCTAAGTTTCATCCACTCGGCTACTTCTTTCATGCCTTCGTGAAGATTGGTTTTGGCGGTGTTGGGGTCTTCGGTGAGGGAAAGGATTAACTGGGTGTCGTCGGCGTAAGAGATGATGTTGAGGTTGTATTGACGCGCGATGGAGGCGAGAGGACTCATGTAGACGTTGAAGAGGGTGGAGCTGAGTGAGGATCCTTGAGGTACGCCGCAGATGACTTTGGTGGCCTCTGAGCAGAATGGGGGAAGTCGGACTCTTTGAGTTCTTCCAGCGAGGAATGAGATGATCCAGTCCAAGGCTTTTCCTTGTATGCCGATGTTGTTGAGGCGATGTATAAGGGTGCTGTGGCAGACTGTGTCGAAAGCGGCGGATAGGTCGAGTAGGATGAGGGCCACTGTTTCTCCGTTGTCCAGGAGTGTTCGGATGTCGTCGGTCGCTGCAATGAGGGCGGTTTCGGTGCTGTGTTTGGCTCGAAACCCGGATTGAGATGGATCAAGGGAGTTGTTGGCTTCGAGGAAGGCGGCGAGCTGGCTGTTGACGGCTTTCTCGATGACTTTGGCCGGGAATGGGAGGAGGGACATGGGTCGGTAGTTTTTAAGTTCAGAGGGGTCTGCTGTGGGTTTCTTCAGAAGGGCGCGGAGTTCAGCGTGTTTCCAGCTTTCTGGAAAGGTGGCAGAGTTGAACGAGCAGTTGATGACATCACGGAGATGGGGTGCGATGATGGAGTCGGCTTTGTTGAAGATGTGGTGGGGGCAGGGGTCGGTAGGCGAGCCAGAGTGGATTGAGTTCATAAGGCGAATGGTGTCTTCAGTGGTGATTGGGTTCCAGGCGCTGAGGTTGTTAGTTGGCGGAATAGGATCTGAGGGGGGTGGGGAGGGTTGATCGCTGGGAGTATTCTCGAAGCTGTTGTGGATGTCGGCAATTTTGTTGTAGAAGAAGGAGGATAACGCGTCGCAGAGGTCTTGGGAGGGAGTGATGTCGTTAGAAGCTGCGGTGGGGTTGGTGAATTCTTTGACGATGTTGAAGAGTTCCTTGCTGTTGTGAGTGTTGTTGTCGAGACGATCCTTGAATGCTGATTTCTTGGCGGATCGAATCAGTTGGTGGTGTTTGCGGGTGGCTGTCTTGAGGGAGGCCATGTTGTCGGAGGTTGGGTTTTTTCTCCATATCTTCTCCAGGGTGCGGCATATCTTCTTGGATTTTTTAAGTTCATCATTGAAACAGGGAGCCTTTTTGCTGGCTGATTTCATCTGGTGCTTTTTCAGGGGTGCTAATTCGTCAGCACTGTGGGTAATCCATTGCCTGAGATTGGTGGCAGCTTGGTTTGGGTCCATTGAGAGGGTGGGAGGGTTTTGGTTGAGTGATGAGAGGAGTTGGTCGGAGGTGATTTCGTTCCAGTTTCTCCGAAGAATAGGTTGTGGACGGTTGTGGATCAGGGTGGTTTTGTAGCTGAAGTGAACACAGCTGTGATCCGTCCAGTGGAGCGCTGTGGTGCGATCAAAGGAGATGTGCTTGCTGGAGGTGAAGATAGGGTCGAGCGTGTGTCCGGCTGTGTGGGTGGGGGTGTTAACGAGTTGTCTGAGTCCGAGGTTGGCCAGGTTGGCCAGAAGGGTGGTGGTGTTGCTGTCGTGTTTGTTTTCAAGGTGGTAGTTGAGGTCTCCTAACAGGATGTAGTTCTCGGAGGCGAGGGCATGTGGGCTGACGAAGTCTGTGATATCATCGCTGAATTGAGTGCGGGTACCTGGAGGCCTGTAGATGAGGGTGCCTCTAAGTGTGGTCCTGGGGTCGGTGTGGATCTGGAAGTGGAGATGTTCGGCGGTTGCAAGATTATCGTCTGAGCTGGTCGTGACTTTATTTTATTTATTTTATTTTATTTATGTGGTTTATAGAGCGCACAGCTACCCCCGAAGGGGTGTCCCGGCGCTAGAACCTGAGCCTCCAGGGGAGAAGAAGGAGCATAGAGCATGGAAAAACAGTAGGGTAAATCAGAGTCCGGAGAAGAGCCAGGTTTTGAGTTTGGCTCGGAAGATGGGTTCGGAGGGACAGAATCTCAGATCGATTGGCAGAGTGTTCCACAGTTTTGCCGCAATGACACTGAACCCTCTGCCACCCATTCTAGATAATCTAAAACGGGGGGAGATCAGGAGGCGGCGGTCATTGGATCTCAAGGATCTGATGGAGCGAGATATCGAGACACGTTTTTTCAGGTAGTTGGGTCCGAGGTCGTTGACGGCTCGGTAGGTAAGGGTAAGGATCTTGAACTGGATACGGCTAGCCACTGGTAGCCAGTGGAGTTCCTTACGATACGCGGATACAGATTGGCGGTAGGGAATATTACCAATCAATCTGGCCGCCGCATTCTGGACAATCTGCAACCGGTCTAACAGATACTGGGGGGCACCAGCATAGAGGCTGTTAGCATAGTCCAGGTGGGACGTGATGAGGGCTTGGGTAACTGTACGGCGGGAATCCAGAGGGAGATAGGGGAGAATTTTTTTGATCATGCGCAACTTCAGGAAGCAGGCAGAAGTCACTTTATTGACCTGAGTTTTGCATGAGAGGGAGTCGTCAAACTGGAAACCCAGGTTTCGAGCAGAGTGAACAGGAGAGGGAGCGGGGTCAAGTGCCGTGGGCCACCACCAGGAGGAGGGGATGGGAGCTTTCTGATTGAAAAACAGTACCTCCGTTTTGTCTGCATTTAGTCTGAGGTGGTTAGCAGTCATCCAGACACTGATGTTGTTGAGGCACTGGCGGAAGTTGGTGAATGCGGAGTCCGAGTGGTCTCTGAAGGAAAACACCAGCTGAGTATCATCAGCGTAGGAGACCACCCTGACTCCGTAGGACTCCACAACGTCGGCCAGTGGGGCAAGATAGACGTTAAAGAACAGGGGGCTGAGGGCGGAACCCTGTGGCACACCGCATGACAGGGGTTTTTTTTCCGACTTGAAAGGCCGTAGCAGTACCCTCTGACTTCTTCCCGAGAGGAAGGACTCGATCCAGCTGAAAGCAGTTCCGCCAATGCCTATCTGTTTGAGTCGGTCAAGGAGGATGGGGTGGGAGACCGTATCGAAAGCTGCGGACAGGTCGAGGAGGACCAGCATGGCCTCCTCGCCCCTGTCCACGCATTCCCGAATAGTTTCCGATACTTCCAACAATGCCGTCTCAGTGCTGAATCCAGCTCTAAATCCGGATTGTGATTCGTGCAGTAGAGAGTGGTTTTCCAGATATTCCGTGAGTTGCAACTGCACGGCTTTTTCCAGGACCTTTGCGGGTTTGGGGAGAAGGGAGATGGGGCGGTAGTTGGCGAAGACAGTGGGATCTGCATCCGCTTTTTTTAGGATAGGAATCACCAAGGCCTCCTTCCAAGTGGTAGGGAAGAAGCCATGGTGAAGGGAGGCGTTCCAAATGGAGAGGAAGGAGCAGGCTAGCGAAGGCGCCAGTTCTCCCATGAGTTTCGCAGGGACAGGGTCAGAGGGGGCGCCGGATTTGCAATGGGTAAGTAACCTAATAGCATCGTCCCGGTTGAGTTTATTGAAAGAGAGAAAGGACGGGGAATCTGGGGGACTGGTGGGGGTAGGCAGGGGGACTAGCCCTTTAGGGAAGGAGACACAGAGTTTGTTTATTTTTTCAAGGAAGTAGTCTGAAAGTCCCTCGCATAGAGCCTGACTCGCAGTGTTCTGAGTGGCCCTGGCCGGAGGATTAATGAAGTCTTTAACAATGGTGAAGAGGGTTTTAGACGAGTTTTTGGCCTTGGTAATTTGAGAAGAAAAATGACCTTTCATAGCGATTTTTTTTTGTTTGAGGAATGTTTTCAGGGCAGATCTGTAGGAAAGTTTGGCTTCAGGGTCGTAGTTTAGTCTCCACTTACGTTCGAGTGCTTTGCATCTGCTTTTCTCCTCACGGAGGGAGGTGGAGAACCAGGGGGCGGAGGGTCGCGATCTAGTGGAGGTAATGACTTTCTGGGGAGCAATGGAGTCAATAGCATTGACAAGGGCAGCATTTAGCCTAGAAACATTTCCGTCTATATCAGAGGAGAGGTGCTCCGTCTGGAAGTGGAATACCGGGTCCAAGGTGGCACATGTGACCTTGTGCCACTTTCTTCCCAACTCCTTCCTAGGGGCCAGGGGGGCAGTTTTCCGTCCGAGGGCAAGAGAGAAGGGGATGAGATAATGGTCGGACCAGGTGAGGGGGAGGGGTGGGAGGACAGTGATAGTCGAAAAATTGGCGAATATGAGGTCCAAGGTGTGACCAGCCACATGAGTGGGACCTGCGACTAATTGTTTGAGGTTCAGGCTTTCCATAGTTTCCAACAGATTGTTCGCCTTCACGCAGAGAGGATTGTCTACGTGGAGGTTAAAATCACCTAGGACTAGAAAATATTGGTGTTTGAGGGATAGATCAGCCAGTTGGTGGGAGAGGGCAGTGAGAGAAGGGGAGGTGGCGGTAGGGGGGTTATAAACTAATGTGCCATCCAGTATAACTGCCGCGGAGTCAGATATAGAGAAGTACATGGCTTCAATTATACCAATATTAGTAAGTTTGGTAAAGGTCAGCTGGAGATAGGATTTGAGGATGACGGCTAGACCGCCTCCAGATTTACCACCAGCCCGGTTCATGCATTTTATATCGTATCCTGGGGGGATGGCCAGATAGATATCCGGAGAGGAGGAATCAGTGATCCAGGACTCAGTGAGGAATAGAATATCCCATTCGTCTGAGGAGATAGACATCCAGATGTCATTGGCATGACGGGGGAGAGAGCGGCAATTGATCAAGCCAGCTTTCAGAGTCCGGTAATTAGAAGAGGGGGGCTGCGGTGGGGGACGAGGGGGCAGGCAGGGTTGGTAGGACGGGAGAGTGAAGTTGCATTGCGGGCAATGGAAAGGAGCAGACTCTAAGTGGTTTGGGATGCAACGGGTGATAGCCGAGCAAGGGGAGGGGTTTAGTAGGTGTAGTTGGGTGTTGGTCCAACACGTACGGGTAGAGTCAGTGAAAAAGGCAGGGGGTCTAGCCCTGGGCCCGGTCCAGGCCCGGACGGGCCCAGACGGGCTTGCCTTTGGCGCGCCTTCGGCGCGCTGACGGCGCGCCCGCTGCGCCCGTCCGCTGCGCTTCCTAGCGAGACACATAATTTATGTCTGTGAGAAAGGGCGTCATGGGGGTGTGGCCAGCTGAGGTGGGTGTGTCAGACGTGGCGCCTCGCCCTCAGTAATGGCGAAATGAGGATTCGTTGCAGCGCTAGATCCGCTGTTCAAGTGCAAGGGGTGAGTGATTTAAAAGAACAAAGTATCACACAGAAAAGTTTTTAAAATTGCAGGCTCACTCCCGGCTTCCGCCTCAGGAGACTCACGATTTGAAGTGACGCGCTTTCCAGCTGCGCGCACTTATATGATCGAGTAAGGGGGCGTGGCCAGCTGAGGTGGGCGTGTCAGACGTGGCGCCTAGCCCTCAGTAATGGCGAAATGAGGATTCGTTGCAGCGCTAGATCCGCTGTTCAAGTGCAAGGGGTGAGTGATTTAAAAGAACAAAGTATCACACAGAAAAGTTTTTAAAATTGCAGGCTCACTCCCGGCTTCCGCCTCAGGAGACTCACGATTTAAAGTGACACGCTTTCCAGCTGCGCGCACTTATATGATCGAGTAAGGGGGCGTGGCCAGCTGAGGTGGGCGTGTCAGACGTGGCGCCTCGCCCTCAGTAATGGCGAAATGAGGATTCGTTGCAGCGCTAGATCCGCTGTTCAAGTGCAAGGGGTGAGTGATTTAAAAGAACAAAGTATCACACAGAAAAGTTTTTAAAATTGCAGGCTCACTCCCGGCTTCCTTCTCAGGAGACTCACGATTTAGAGTGACGCGCTTTCCAGCTGCGCGCACTTATATGATCGAGTAAGGGGGCGTGGCCAGCTGAGGTGGGCGTGTCAGACGTGGCGCCTCGCCCTCAGTAATGGCGAAATGAGGATTCGTTGCAGCGCTAGATCCGCTGTTCAAGTGCAAGGGGTGAGTGATTTAAAAGAACAAAGTATCACACAGAAAAGTTTTTAAAATTGCAGGCTCACTCCCGGCTTCCGCCTCAGGAGACTCACGATTTAAAGTGACGCGCTTTCCAGCTGCGCGCACTTATATGATCGAGTAAGGGGGCGTGGCCAGCTGAGGTGGGCGTGTCAGACGTGGCGCCTCGCCCTCAGTAATGGCGAAATGAGGATTCGTTGCAGCGCTAGATCCGCTGTTCAAGTGCAAGGGGTGAGTGATTTAAAAGAACAAAGTATCACACAGAAAAGTTTTTAAAATTGCAGGCTCACTCCCGGCTTCCGCCTCAGGAGACTCACGATTTAAAGACTTTGATGGTGTTCCTGTGGATGATGGCGATGCCTCCTCCGGTTTGGTTGATGCGGTCTTTTCGGATAATCTTGTAAGCGTCCTGTATGGCTATGGCGATGTCGGGTGCTGATGATGTGTTCACCCATGTTTCTGTGAGGAAGGCGATGTCCGGTGACGCAGTGTCGAGTAGGTCCCAGAGTTCAGTTGCGTGTCTGTGGACCGAGCGGGTGTTAAGCAGGATGCACTTCAGGTGGTTTGAGTCGGAGCTGTGTGTGGAGGCGGTGGGTTTGGTGAGGGCCCTGTAGCAGTTGAATTTGCAGGAGAGGCAGGCGAATGGGCCGTGAGTACGTCCTGGAGTAGCTTCGCAGCATAATGGTGAACGTCCGGGGTTGAGGGCGAGGAGAGTAGCGGCATCATATGTGAATCTGGAGGGTTGGGAGTGGCGGGGACCAGGGGGATAGGCGCTGGGCGCGGTCCAGGCGCGGACGGGCTTAGATGGGCTTACCTTTGGCGCACCTTCGGCGCGGCCGCAGCGCGCGGCCGCAGCGCGTGGACGCTGCGCGTTGGGACATCTGCCTTAAATGGATAGTGGAGGGGGCGGAGCGTGGGAGGGGCAGCTGGGAGGCGGTCGCGGGGAGGTAGAGGCGGGCCAGGAGAGATGACAACAACAACAAAATGGTGGCTAATAGAGTCAAAACGAAACCGGGGCACAGTCGAAGTAAAGGCAGAGCTATTTCCACACAATTACAGACCAATGGTGGGTCCGGCCAGAAGCGCTATGTAAACAAATGACAAGCAGCTCACAAGTAATTGCAGAAACGAGTTGCGTGCAGAAGCGCAATGTTATTTCAATATGTGCAGAATGCGAAACCAGTATTCAGGCAGCAAATTACAAAGGTAACAGTTCTGTGCAAGAGCGCTGTATGAAATCAATGCAAGCAGAGCTGTATGGAATCAATGAATCACCATTCTCCCAAATCTCATCCACATGGTTAATAGGAAATAGAGCAGAGCCCTGCGACACACATGCCTTGGAAAGGAGCTCCAAACTGGCATAAATACCACTCCTGTAGACAAGAACACCTCTTCTGCAGAATGATATTTGGTCACATAGCCAAAGAACCATTACAGGTCCGGGTGAAATTGAGCACCATGGTACTTCCATAGTCTCCAAGCGGAGACCCACAAACGTGATCCTTAAAGAAAACGGATGGGGTCTGAAGCAAGTCTATTAATTGACTTATGGAATAACAAGCTGACCATGTGTAAATGAGTAGTCGTCTTTCTTGTATGTCTTGTACAAACTAGTAGCAAACAAAAATGGAACTAAAATATTCGAAGCACATTTCTTCCTGTGTTTCCAAGAAAGCGTCCCAGGTAAGAAACTGAAATCATATTAAAGATTTTAAACAGATGTAAAAGCTTTCCCTCTCTTCTCCAAATAAAAATAGTACCGAACTTGGTCCGAGCAAGGAAGCACAAATCGCTATGGGTGCAAAATCCAGGTAATGCTATACTATAAAACTACAAATTCTTGTGGATTGCACAAATAAGTTACAGAGCGCAAAGTGCCTTGAGCCTGCCCACGTGATAGGGAGGGAGTGGCCCACTCATATAATGTCTCCAGTGAAAAGCAGGGAATTGAGGCACAGGTTTGTTTCTCCTCCTACTGAAGTTCCAGAAAGGTATCGCTAAATGTGTTTGAGCGATGTCAGGGGTAAGCGGTTGGGAGAAGAAAGGCCAAAGCATAGGTCACGATGAGTTGGTACAGGAGTATCTTTGGCAAGGGAGCAGAAGAGCTTGTGGTGATAAATTGAATGCAATACTATCCTATGATACTACACTTTTTGGCTGACTTTGCAAATACGTTCACATATACAAACGGTCCTTGTCTTTTGCCTTGACAATTTGGGAGCAGACAGGTCTGCCATTTTCTCCGGTGATAGCATAGGAATGGTGGCACTGGTGCTTCTTTTCACTCACTCTTGCGCTGTTGCTACTCTTCTGTTGTTATCGCACAGATTGCTGGGCAATCTCAGGAAGAGAGGTGTTTTCTCCTGGGTTGGTGTGTGGGAAATCTGTAACTACATGCCTCAGAAGTAGTGTATCGGCACGTCAATGTTCATGCACTACAATGGAAGCACTACTTAATAGAAATAATATGGCTGAAGGGCAGTCTGTTGCTGAATCGCTGTAAAAAGGCTCCTCAACGAAAGGAATAACCCAAAGCTCCTCTCGGTATACTTTTTTTGTTATGGCTTGAGCTCATGCAAATAGCCAATTCTCTCTCCAACCACAGCTAAAATACAGTCATCCCAGCATGCATACATGCATACTCATGTTTGGTAGATAATGTAGGGAATTAAATCACATGTAGCTTCAACGTATGGATTCCCAGCACTTGAGAAACTTAGGGATTTATGTTGAATAGATATATAAATTCAGCTATCTCAGCTTTTGCATCTTCCCAGACACCAGACTAGATCAGGAAACTCTTGCAGTAGCTGGTAGGTGGTAATACAGACTCTGTCCCACCTCCAGACATGATGACCTGAAGCATGAAGCAATTCCTGCACCCTTTTGATGTTCACACAGTCTGCATTCCAGAAACCCAATGCCGGCTTCACCTTCCTCTTCATTCCTGGTGCAGAATCTGGAGCTGATGTAGCTGAGCTCCTCAGACCATCATCCACTCTGAAGATAAAGTTGTGGTCTTGAAGGAAGCCATTCTAGAGATGCTGCTGTTCTTCATCCTGGCTCCCATTGACATGCATTCAAGGCTCATGAATCCAGTGACGCCTCCAATCAGATTTATGTTCGCTGGCCCTTCTGTGGTCCTGACCGACCCCGGACTAAGTCAGCCAACTCCAGTACTGGGCAGTGTCTCTACCCCACTACTACAGGCCTCGACAGACGTTCATCCTGAAGTGCCCTCTCTGGCTTCAGTTTAGGCCTCAGATTCAGATCTATCTTTGGCTAGAGTTTGCGCTTTGTCACATACCATAGCCACGGCACAACCATACAGGAAGGATGACTCCTCTCCGGTTCCTCTGCCTATGCAGCTGTACTTCAGAAGGATTTGTGCTATGTTTGTGTCACATTTTGTTGGCAAACAAGGCCTTAAGCCTACCCAGCATGATGTAGATGATGATGAGGAGTCGGAATACTTACTACTCCTTCATTATACTAATGCTGATTTGTGCCTGGACTAGATAACTCCCCAGAAGATGCCCTGAATTCTCCTTTGTGAAAATGCATCTGCCTCTGTTGTGTTTAGGAGAGCATGACTCTCTTTTGGTTATCTGATTGCATTTTGGAGGACATGTCTACCTCCTTAACCTCTACCCTCCCCCTTTGTTTTGCAAAAATATTTAGGAAGGCAGCAGGCATTTAAGAACTGCCTCTCGACACCGAAGAGACTAATGCTTATCTCTTGACAGAGATTTTGCAACCTGAACCTTCTAGGTTGGACCTGTGCTGCCATTTGTACGACATTTTGGTTGACCAGATCATGGCATCTTGGTCAAAACAACTTTCTGCACCGGCGGTTAATTGGTCCATTGCTTGGCACCATAGACCAGCACTTGATGACCTTAAGATATTGTTGCAGCATATTACTCCAGAGAGCCTTGTAGTACATAGACTAATGGAGGATTAATGCCACATATCAAGCATACACACTGAGAAGACTAAACATTCTCTTGAAAGTTGCATTACCCGCAGTGTGAGGTGAAACTGAATAGCCTCCAATTCCCATTCTTTACAAAAGTTTTTTTGTATTATAAAAAGGGCCCCAGTTTTATGATATTTATTTTTTTGTCATTTACGTCTGTATTTATCCATATTTAGTTTTTGTTCAGTTCCAAAAAACTTTATTCGGTAGGTGTAAAACAACCATAAAAGTGTACATACATCAAGACTAATTACATTGCATATAAAAAACAAAGCAGATAACATCTGATATACAACATGGCGCAAAAATTGATCTAATCTAAAAAAGTGCATACTATAAAACTGGTTGCGTTACACATGGGAAATATGGAATAGTAAAAAACAAAACGAGATGCTTGTTCTGCAACATGGGACCAATATTAATCATATTTAAAACACATAAAATATATATTTAAAAGGGCAGCTCAATTTCTTAAAACTCATCATAGGGTCGTCGCTATGTTGATACAACAATACTTTTGTGAGCATTGACCGCGTTTATAATAAAAAGTGCTTTATTAAGGCAAATCCTAGCATCGTTAAGTTCAGACAAGTATTTTACTGCAGCATGTTGCGAGCCTCTCCCATACGCAAGCAAAAGTGGTTTTAAATAATAATTCCTAAGACCCGAATAAAAACCATAAAACAGCATAAAGTGCACAGTGCTGTGCTTGCTCTGTCCGTCACATGGCCGAGGGGTCATGGCCGGAGGGCACATTTTCATATTGGGGAAGTCCGCTAAATGGTGGGGGATTCCCGGTCTGAATCTGACTAATACGAAATGATGCATAAGGTTGGAAATATATGTTAGATAATCTTGGCAGCCTACATTAAAATTTAGTGTTAGATAAAAACTTTACGGTTGATTTCCTGCATTCGCTCCGAACGTCCCTCCTATGGTTCATACAAATTTCTCTGATAAACAGCTTCCTAAATGATACTACTTGAGAGGGATTGGTCCATACTGACATCTTAAATAATTTACTGTACTGCAAACTGATGTAACTTAACCAGGGAATCTTCATGGCATTAGCCAAAGAAAAGAGTCTAAAATAATTGATTTTGTAAAGCTGGTTTCCTCCTTGGACCATATGGAGTAACAGAGCAGTAATGGGTGAAATGCAACTATATCTAGCCCCACTTCTTTATGAATGATCTCTGTTGAAGCCTAGGTCGGAAGGCTGAGGAGACGTTTGAGGAAACAATTTTCCTCCGTCTGTAGCGCAGAACTATTGTGGTAACCCCAAATACCAGCCCCATAAGTTGCGATAGATAAAACCCTTGCCCTGTAAATTGTGGTCATCTTCTTAACTGGTCTCGAGCCCAGTTTTGTTGAAAATCTAAAAATAACATCGGAGCTTCTAGCCATCTTGCGCCTGACAATAGCAATTTCACGAGTCCACGACCTGTTTCCTGAGAAAGTAATGCCTAGGTAGCAGAAAGTATCACCAGAAATTAATCAATAGTTGACCGACCACTATTGCCCACTGGCGGGGCATTACCTGGCTTGCGTTTGCCCATGGCCACCTAAATACCAAACACTTGTACCAAACTATATAAAGTATAAACAGGCAAAATATGGAAAATAATAACAATGGAAGTCCAGTGGAGTCCATATAAAAGCTCAAGCAAACCTGCATACAGTATATTGGGGGCAAACAAGAAAACAGTACCTTTTAACGAATGTGAGGTCCAAAATGTCAAATGACCAGCCCGTCCTGTTCTGGTCAGTGACGGGCAATGACGGGCCCGCCCTTGGCCTGGGAGTGGCCTGCGCCACGGGAGGCAGACTGCGCTTTTCAGGGCGGCGTGGGCGTCCTGCTGTGCCCCTCCTCCTTCTCACGTAGGTGTCTTCTGGGGCGGCGAGTCCCCCACACAGCAAAGGGTATAGATTAAAGGATTCCTGTGCCGCGGGAGGCAGACTCTGCTTTTCAGCGCGGCGTGGGCATCCTGCTGTGCCCCTCCTCCTTTTCATGCAGGTATCCTCTGGGACGCTGAGTCCCGTCCCCCACCCCCCACACAGCAGCAGGCAGAGATCAAAGGATTCCCTTTTTTTGCTCATTTTACCTGCATTTATACATATTTATTTTAGATTTTGTGAAAAACTGAAGCTGAAATATGTATATTTCTGCATTTATTTAACCAGTTAATGTGCATGTGTGCCTCATCGCCTGACAGGTTTCAATAATACATACACACTCAGATTGTAAAAAATGCACTTGTAAGAAAATATCTAAATTTTAGTATCAAGATTGTGCAAATCTACGGCTCTTTACTAAAATCCCTATATTTTTTTACTCCCCTTGCTTGTCAATCCGCACAGTTTTTGGCCTGGCAAACATGACGGACAGCATTTAGAATCACTCAAACACAACCCATCCTTTTTTATCGACATTTAAAAATAAATAAAGACAGGAAAATGTATGGTTTTCTGTCCATATGTATCTGTAAAAATCTGTAAAAACGGAAAGCAGGGAACCTTAATTATAATGAGTAGAAAATTACGTTATTTACGTCAAGTGGTTGCCAGATTGCAACATATTCAGTGCAAGAGCGTGTTTCTACGAATTTATATTGTATGAAGTCTATGGGTTCGCCCTAGGGTACAAAGCAGGGATGTGTACTTTTACCTTGCAGTCTGAGACAGCCCTGGAGGCAGTGGATGCCTTCTTCCTTAAAAAATAGTAATCCTACATGACACACTAGTCCTAGTAATTGTGCTAACTTTGGACCAGCTCATGTAAAATTGATTATCTTGTGCAGTTGTGTTTTGATTCCGTCAAGAAATCATTGTCAGAATCGACTCTCTCGATTGTAAAGGGCATCAAAGAGTCAAATGGCATGAGACTAAGCAGCAATCGGTTGCTAAATGTCTTTCTTACTGACCAGATACGTTCATTTGTATGCCCCTTCTCGGTTATTTGCAGGTGGTCAACCTTGATGTTTTAAGTGAACTTTATTTCGGAAAGATTGGCCAATGATTTCTAACTTGCCTCTCTGATCAACTCTCTTAGACCCCGCCTGTGCTTCATATTTCAGACAGCAATAAAATAGTCAGTAAAAGTATGTAGAGCTTACTGACACTTACCCATCTGGCGTATAATAGAGCATGAGCTACAAACACACACAACTGGACTCTGCTTCTATAGCACCGCTTTCTATAATGTGGGTGCATTAAAGGTGTGAAAAAGGTTTGCTTTGAGTTTGGAGGAGAGTGGTTCTTCTCAGTTTGTCACTTGTGATGAGTTTATCCCGTGCGGAGCTGCATCATGTTGGGGAGCAATAGCATGCTTTTTACATTGATATTGTGTAGAACACCCCTTTGAAATAGTGTTTATTCTGTTGCACTGTATGTATAGGTTTCTCAGTGATATATGTGTATGTGAGGTGAAAGATTTTGTAGATAACCTGGGTATTGACTAAAATCTATTCAGGTGACTTGCAGGGTAAGGATACGGGGTCCTTCTATGGAAGATTCAAAGGCGGAAAATATGATGATTTGGGAGGCAAAGACGGAATTTGTGTTAAAAAAATAAACTCTGCTCCTATTCTAAGTTTACGAATAGTTTTAATTTTCAATTGTTTCAGTTGGTCAAATATCTTTGCAACTTTTTCTATTGTTGTTTTTTTTACAAAGTTTGTTTTTTGGGTTCTTTAATGGTTTGTGCAAGACCATGTCAGTGCTTGTAGCCTCTGTTAGACACACTAGTATATGTGGTGTACATTAAGATGCTGACTAAAAAGCCTGCGCAGATGAGGAGTTTTCTGAAAGTGGGTATTAAGCCATCTGCTTTGTACTCTGTTTTCTTATTTGGGTTTTTAAAGTACATCTTAGTAATGAAAATTTGTCATAGCGAAACTAATGATCGTTTACAAACGGAAATTTCATGTTTTTTTCAGCAGAGCAATAGTAGGCTTTTGCAGCTGGTACATTCTGTGCGTGCACATTCGAAACATGTCGAGGCAGCACACTGAAGGGCCAGTCTTCAGTCAGTGACTAATTTGTTTACTGCTGCAAATTGACTAAGATGCTTTCCAAGCATCATCTGCGAGCATGGATTTGCAGCAGAAAAACCTTCTGCTGACCCTATGCTACTAGAAAACGTACGTCCTCTTTTACTGTTACCATTCTTCGCCAAAATTGCGGAGAAAGTGGTGAATAACCAACTTATAAATCATATCAACTCAAATGATTTATTTCTCCCCTAACAATCGGGTTAGAGCCTCTTAGTCTTACGAGTCGGTCCTACGTCTTGCAACTGAAACCTTGAGAAGTTGTGCTGATTAAGAACAAACAGCTGCGTCTGTGTTACTGGACTTAAGTGCAGTCTTCGACACCGTTTCGCATAACCTACTTCTTTAGAGGTTAACTCGATGCGGGGTTAAGTGTGCAGCTCTACGTTGAATGGCTTCTTTCCTTCTACTGCGTAGCTTTCAAGTTGCCCAGCAGCCGCATATGTCAGAGAGCATCCCTCTCATGCAAGGGGTCCTACAGGGCTCTATATTGAGTCAATCTGTACATTGGCCCCCTTGCTGAAATCATGGAAAAACACTTGTCATATGCTGACGATAAGCAGCTCATTGTCACTCTATCTCAAGCACAGAGGTGGCTGCAACTCAAATGTCTAGAAGAGCTAGCCTCCTTGATGTTCAATAATTGCCTAAATGGCAATAAAACGGAATTAATGATAGTTGGGAAAATGCCTTCTATCTAGTCATCGGCCTGGTAGCCTGAGGTCCAGGGGCAAACCCCTGTTCCAAAAGCAGAAACCAAAAATCTTTGGGTGTGGTTTGATCCAAAATTCTCGTTTGAGTATCAGATTAGGAAGGTAGCTGGCAAGTGCATCAGGACTAGGACAAGGAAACTCCTAGACCTACTGCCTATAGCAGCCAGAAAAACTATTGTTCATGCCCTGGTTACATCTCAAATAGACTATGGTAATATCCTCTACCTGGGAGCCTGTAAGGGAAGTTTAATTAAACTCCAACGCATCCATAACGCTGTTACGTGCTTGGTCCTTCATCTCCGGTGAAGAGCATCAACCTCTAAAGCTCTCTCAGCTCTTCACTGGCTGCCAGAGGAGAAGAGTATTACCTACAAGGTCATGTGCTAATGCCACAGAATTTTGTGGAACAAGGGCCCAATCTACCTACAATCTATGATAACTCCTTACATACCTACACGTGATCTAAGATTTGTTGGTCAAGGTGCCAAGAATCCAAAGGGTTAGGATGGGAGCCCGATCTTTTAGCTATCTTGTAGCCAAAAGGTGGAACACTGTGCCACTGAATTTGACACCTGAACCTACTGACAGACCTTCCGCAAGGTACTAAACTCTTGACTGTTTCACCCTTAAAATTGGGAATATCTAGTTGTCTTCCTTACGTGCTCCTGCTCTTCCTAGCTTAGGCATAGTTGTCCTTCTCACATCTCTCTCCTTCTTTTTAGGGGTTTACAATCCTAGCGCAGGGACACACCGTTGGGTGTAATCAGGCGCTTAACAAATGGTAAATAACATAAAAAATAACATAGTGTTGAGAAGGGACTTCCTACTTGCACCTGATAATCTTGGCCATTACTGTGATCCGGTTCATGAACTGTGTTCTGCACCAGAGCCTAGAATCTATTAGACACACAAAACATGCATGGCTTAGACGTTCTGAGGCTCGACAGGGGCCTTCAGACTTAATACTTTTGGTGCTTCTTGGTTCACATAAATGGGAGCGAAACTGTACAGCTTTACAACTTTAACAGCTTAGAATACTATACAGAATTAGTTATTGTGGTGAAATTGCTAGATTGGCATGTCCTAGCCAAATGGATTGCCTGGTCTAACTGAAATGGAAAAATACCTTTGTAGGTCTTACTAGGTGTTTATTGTCCAAAGATTTAGTACATCTGTTTCTTTCCCCTATAATATGATTCATCATTTTCTATTTTCTATTTCTCTCTTACGCTGCCCGTTTTCCTTCTACTAATCAATTGACCTCTAGTTCCTTACCATCTAAACTATCTAGCATTGGCCTGTGTGCCACAATTCTTTGTACAGTTACTAATTTATTTAAGTTTCCCAAATTCCCTCGCATTTAGTATGCCATTACATTTCGCCTATGTTCTGTATTACATTTCCATAGCTGAGGGTGTACTATAGTGAGTAAACTTCTTCACTGTCATTTAGTCATTTGAGAATTAGATCTATCGAAATCCAAGGGGTGTGATTGGGTTAGACTTCCGGGGTTGCTAGTGCCAAAACCAGATCATTGATGGAGTCTTGAGCCTCAGTTATTTATTTGTCCAGTTTAATGAAGGGCAGACAAGAGAATCTCAGTATCATGTGCTGAAAGAAGCAACATGAAATACAGTGGACAATCCTGCGTAGATATCAAGAAAACTTGTTAACGGGTCATGGGTAAAATGTTTTCCATAAACACTGTGATTACTCGGAATAGGATAGCTATAAAATGTCTAACCATAAAATGAGTGACAAGGGAGTGAGCCTTCTCTAGCTCTCGTCATATATATGTTCAAACTCACAAAAAGAGAAGGACTGGGGAATATTAAAAAAAGAAGAAGAAAGGCAAGAGTCAAGCAAATGCTCACTCTATACTATGTATTTTTTTAGATGTGCTAGCACTGCAAATATGTACAGGAGAGTCAAAGATGTACAGATTTAGGGAAAATAATTTGATTTATTTTTAAGACTGCCCTCTCCCACTATGTAGTGGCATGCCTAATCATAGGGCCGCTATTGACACCCAGGGGCAGACCAACACTCTGGGTGGAGCGCTAGTATATTTTTTTAGGAAAGAAAAGAAGGATAAACCAAGAAACAAAAGAAACGTTTTCCAACAGAGTAATCCCTAATGCAGAGAACATTGCAAGTCAAGAATGCCTAAAAGGGTACCATGAAAACTCATTTATTGGGTGTCTAGGAGTTACAGCTCCTGTACCCCATCTCCTTACACCTACATGTTTCAGCCAATTTCTGTTGCCCATGTGGCCTTCTTCAAGGTATTGATCCATTGTGAATATTTAATGTATTTACGGTCATATTTTTTTGCCCACATCAAGAATGGTTAAAAAGACCTTACTTGTTTCTTGAGAGTAATCACACTTGCCAATTGCATCTGTTAGGAGACATAAATAGAAACAATAAAGCATCCCATTCTACCACCCGTGACTACCTTTGCTCTCATATGTCAATATTCTCTTTCTTCGCACACCAGTGTAAAAAAAAAAAAAAATCTTAGCTCGCACATTGCACCTTAACCCTGTGAAGTAAGGGACTCTCCACTATGAGCCCAAGTGAAATATTGCAAAGCAACATATTGTCAAACCGTTGTTAATATTCTTACCCGAGTCTCATTAGTGATTCTCTTAACCCGGGACTGAAGTGGGGACACCGCCCTGTAGTCAAACACTGTAAAGCAGACAATTTCCTCAGACAGACCCTACAAACAGTTCATATGGTTGATTTTTTTCTTTCGTTTTTCTGTATTCTCATTAGTTGCTTAACCAAGGTCTCTGTGCTGTGTGTTCAGTCCCTTTAATAATCTATTTTGCAAGCGCATTAGTGTTTTACATATCCCTTTTCACCCACATCGGTTCTTTACCTGACGTCATTAGCCTTTCCATGGTGTTAACTGGATTGCGAAGGTGGGCTCTTTTTTCCATAGGCTCTTCCGTCTCCCTCCGGTATCTATCATGAGGGAGTGTAAGCTCTGCCCCATGTCTTATAAAAATAAGAATGTCCGGTGGAGTAAAAGGGACGAAAGAGTGTCCAACCACCTCAGACTTTTAGTTATGGAGTTTCTAACAACTCACTATTGCGTGTTTTCTTCGGAGAGTATATCCAAGGATCTACCCAGTATCTCATCAGAGTCTCCTGCTGCCTACATAATATATGTTTACATTGTCCACCCACTCACTATTACATTGTTTTTAGAGGGAGTATGTGGGAGGACCTGCGTGCTAACAAACACATCCATTTCAACTGTGGCTCACCCCTAGCTATTGCAGCCCCACGATATGGAGTACTCACGTCTTCAAGGGTCGGCGTCTCTAACCCATACCACTCTATGTCCTCCAAGGATACCAGAGTGTTCGCGTGCTGTCCTAATAAAGGACTCAATTCAGACATGCTTCCCCTTCTGGGAAATGTCCATCCCAGAACCACTAGACCGAATCGAGGGTTACCATTGTCGCGTATACGCGGCCATTTTGGGTTTCTCGCGAACTACTACATTTACATTCATTAATAAAGTCGTAGTACAGAACTAACCCTTTTATTCTCTTATTCATCTATTTTTTTGTAACATTGGTCATGGTTTTTTGGCACAACTTTTCAGTTCTTCTTCCTATATAAAATGTATGAGGCTCATAGTCTGACATTCCTACTCGAACTACTTAGGAATGTGTTATGTGTAGACACTAAAAAGATGTCAGAAATCTATATTTTTAAGTGTTTGCATGCCCAATTAAGAGGTGTACCTGGCTTCTAGACAAATCGGAATATGTTATTTTGTGTCTTTACTTATACTAGATGCACTGCGATCCTCCCCATTCTTATGTATCTACTCTCTTCCAACTCTGATCCTATTGATCCTATCTATCTCATGTTGGTGCCACATATCGTAATTTCCTTTTTCCTGAGGGTTATATATGTGTTGTAAAATTCTATATTCCCAATTAATTGTATCTGAAAAAAAGGAAAGGTATGGCGGTATGCATCCTCCTCCTAGTCCCTACTGTTTAGATGGTGCCAAGGGATGGAGTCATACAGTCCCTGTTCGTTGTTCTTAAGTCTATGCATCCATCTTTGTTCTCATCGAAACAGTAGGTTTGTGGTGTCACTCGTTGTGAGCGGGGGGGTATGGTTTATGTATTACTGTCCACTTTAAATCACTCTCCGTGTGTTGCATCTCCACAAAGTGTGCGGTCAATTTCTTAGTAACCCTTCCACATCTGATATTACTCATGTGTTCCAGAATTCTGATCGTTATTTGAATAGTTGTCATGCCCACCTATTGGTACCTACATGGTCACACTATGAGGTAAATGATGTTCTCTGAATTGCAGGTGGTGTGATTTCTGAGTTCCCAAGGGTAACGTAAGCCCACATCTACCGATTTGCTATTGGTTGTTAAGGTGCAGGTTTTACAGTGACCACATGCATAATGCCCAGTGATTGGTGGCAAACCCCAGGGCATAAGGTACGTCTCCGGTTGGTTTAACGGCCATTGGTCTTGTATGTACCAAAACATCTCTGATACTTGTGCTCTTCTTGAAAGAGAGCAGCAGGCTTTTTAAAATTCAAACAATTAGAATTTAAAATACACGTATTTTTCGTGATAATCTTTTTCACATGATTTGAAGATATATTAAATGTTGTAACACATATGTTCCTGCTTTCAGTCTCTCGTGTGTCTGTTTCAAGTAGAGTTTCTCTGTGGTTATTTTTTTACTTTGAGGCTCGCTTTACCACATGGTAAGGATATTCTTGTTCCTGGAGTTTGTGACTCAGCTTTTCTGCTTTTTTTTCAAATTCACCCATTTCTGAACAATTCCTACGTAACCATAGAAACTGTCCATGCTGCAGGTTCTCTCAACGATTTTGTATAAAAGCTCTGGAAGGAGCCCCTACTTATTCTTCACGTCAACAATGACAATAGAATCCCTCCCCTCCCTAGACCTAACCATCACAGCAAAAAACGGTATGCCATTGAGCAGTGTATATCACAATCCCAGGGATCCAAATAATTTACTTTTCTGCTGTTAACCCCTTCCATGCTCATGACGAGCTCAGCTCGTCATGAGGCACGCTGGAGCTGTGCTTATGACGAGCTGAGCTCGTCATGAATAAAGCCAAATAGCAATTTCCAGCACAGGAGGGGAATTGCCTTAGTTAAGCTGTGTGAAGAAACCTTCTGCTGATGCCCTGTCTCCCTTCCAAATACGAAGGACGTCATCAACGCATCGTCTCCTGACCCTGGTATGGTCTAGAAACGGATTATCCTGGGTGAATATTTTCTCCTTCTCAAAATATGAGACCTATAAACTCGCCATGCTCGGAGCAAAAGAACTCCCCATGGATGTACCATGGATTTGTAAGTAGGTAGGGTCGTTATATTGGGGGAAAAATTGTCAGTCCTAGCTCCTCTAGGCAGTAAACAAACTATCTTGGTCTTTGGTTGTCGTAATCTTCCACATAAAGAATATTCTCAATTACCCTAAGTGTCTCACTCTGGGGAGTCTTTGTATATAATGACTCAATGTCCAGTCCAATAATTAGTTCCCCATCTGGATCAAACTTCATATACATGATGAGATACAATGCTTCTCTAGTGTCCTTCTGATATGCTGGCATGCGCTGCACAATAGGATGAAGAAAAAAGTCGCAAAATTGCGACTAGGGTTCCAGCACTGAATCTATCCCTGAGACGATCGGACGGGCTGGGGGATGGGGGCGGGGCAGGGTCTTGTTGGTTTATGTACTTTGGGCAGAGTGTAAAAATAGGGAGTCTTTGGTTTTTGTTTACATAGTAAGAGAGCTTCTTTCTGACTAATCTAGCTGTATGACACAGCTTCCTCTACGTGGATACTGAGCTCTCTCTTCAGTTCGACTGTGGGGTCATTTTCCAAAATTGTATAGTTTCTTCTGTCACCAAGCATGCGTAAGCACTTCATGTTGCATGCCTCTTTTTCTTGGATAACAATTGCTCCATCCTTGTCTGCCGGTTTTATAGCGATCTGTTGACCATTTTTCAATTATTGAATTGCTTTTTGTTCTGGGCAAGACAGGTTAAAATAGCTTTTGTTATTGTTCACTTTATTGGACTGTTCTATCTCCCTAATCACTGCCTGTTCAAATACCTTTATCTCAGGGGGTACCTGTGTAAGTTCTGGAACAAAAGTAGATTTTACTCTCAGACCTGTGTTCCCTTCTTCTCTCTTGTTGATATCTTCCCTTTGAAGTCTCTGCCCTTTCTGCCTGCCTCTTCCCCTCCCCCTGCCTCTCCCTAAAAAAGGATACTGGTGTTGGTAGTATTGGAAGGGTTGCATGGGGGGTACATTGGGGGCCACTCAAAGACCGGCTGCAATGTCAAGAAGCGCATAATTCCCAACAAAGTCATTGCTGCTGATCAAGACAAGATAGAATATTAAATAAATAATGGCTTCCAGATTTTCCTGTGCATAGTTAAAATTAATGGACAGTCCATCAATATGTGAGAATGTGTGCGTTTGCAATTAAAAGAGCATAAATATTTCCCTTCATCCCATCCGAATCTTAAAATCGCTTCTGGGTTAGAGAACAAGGAATTTATATCTAGGTGAAATCCATTCACCTCAGTTCTCAGCCTTTGATCTGATATTTCCTCGATGTACGGGAAGACCTCTTCTTTTCAGGCTATTGTATTGCACTTACTTGTGCCCTTTTCAAACTTAACTGGGATATTGTTTTTTTGGTCTGCACATGGTAGCTAATTTAAAAATCTAAACTCGCGTATTCCTGTTCTATCTGTCCAAGATGTGAAATCTAAATTGCATCTAACAGTCTATATCATTATGATAGATGGATAACCTAATATACATAACAGACTACGCCTATATTCTTTCCCATGAGGCTCTTTAATCACAAACCAAATGTTTAGCACCATAAAGAGCAAGTGGTGGAATTTACTTGTAAACACCACTCAATAAGCCTCCATATTCAAAGTTAAGCTTCACTAAGGCACTTTAAGAGAGAATAGACTGAATAATTATATATTTTAAGTGCTCCTCGCAATTTCTGTTAATTGTAAGAGTGACACCGAAATATTTTCATGAGTCTTTGTACATGTTTGACAGAGAGATACCTACAGATCTTGCCAGGATTCTTGCCAAATAGCTGAATATTAGTTCTATCTACATTTATTGTAAATTAATTGGCAATGCAATAGTCATGTAGTGCCTCTGACTGCTCTGCAAAGGAAATTATAATGTTATCAGTTTCCATTAGATTGTTTGTATATACTGGGCGTGACATATTAATCCCTCCATTTTTAGGGGAGAATGAGCTTTTCTCCCTTTTTGGGGCGAGATCTGAAAAATATGGGGCTATAACACAACCATGTCGTAAAACCATTACTAACCAACATATGATCAGAGGCAGCCTAAAGAGGTCAGTGTACCCTTTCCCCATTCAAACCATGTAATAAACGAAGAATAGAAAGCACGCCAATAGAGCTATTCCATACATTCTGTTTTCTCCATTGAACATCCTCTGTCGACTAGATCAAATGCCACATGGGAGTCAACCAAACAAACAACACAGTCTCCCATTGAGTTAACCCCTTCGATGCTCATGATGGAACGGTTCCGTCATGAGCATCGGTTGAGCTGTGCTCATGACGGAACCGTTCCGTCATGACCACACCCATTTGCATTGGGGCTCAGCATCGGCGATAAATCTGCACCGCATGGAAGGTGTTAATTCGCATTCTGTGATGTGGTCAAAAGAGTAAAGTATTTACCCATGGTAAAGTAACCCTCACAGAAGCCCACGGTTTCTTTTGGTATTTGATTTTGATCTATAATCTATGGCAGTTAAATCTTGTAGAAGTATCTTTGTGTATGCTTTATCGGTGATAAGTCAGATGGATCAGTCTCTAATTACCCAGGAGCTTGACATCCCCTTTTACATATATATATATATATATATATATATATATATATATATATATATATATATATATATATATATATATATATATATATATATATATATATATATATATATATATATATATATATATATATATATATATATATATATATATATATATATATATATATATATATATATATATATATATTTCCATGTTTCCATCACCAAGCAAAAGAATTGCATTTATTTCAGGCCTGCCAGTAAATTGTCAGGACAACGTCCCCTCTACGTAGCTTATTTGAAAGAATGATGTATTTTATAGTCTGGGAATAGGATAAATCCACTATGTCAGTGGTTCCCAAACTTTTTTGACTCGTGGCTCCCTTGACCTAATTGGCAGTGGCTCCCCACCATTTTTTTTACCCGCGCACCGGGGTGCCGCGGCGCACCCTTTGGGAACCACTGGTCTACATGAAGAATCAAGTCTAGACATGATGAAGGATTCAGAGAGTAGCCATCACTGTCATAAAACTTTATTTGCAATCACAAAGATCTTATAAAGTACATCTCAATGGATAAAGCATTCCCACTAAAAGTAACCAGGCTAGAGAAAGGCTCAAGGAGCTCTGTGGCGTTACAAGAGGTTTACGTGAGGAAGTTTACGTGAGGTGGGTTCTGATCATGGGCATCCGCAGAAATGTTTTTGGGGGGGGGCACATTTTTAACTTCATCACCATCCCCCTTGCAACCTTTCCCCCTCTGCCTTACACCATTCTCCCCCTCCCCCTTGTACCCTACTCCACCTCCGCCTTGCACCCTTTTCTACCTTGCACCATTCTCCCATCTGCCTTACACCCTTCTCCCCTTTGCCTTGCACCCTTCTCCCCTCTGCCTTGCACCCTTCTCCCCTCTGCCTTGCACCCTTCTCCTCTCTGCCTTGCACCCTTCTCCTCTCTAACATGCACCCTTCTCCTCTCTACTATGCACCCTTCTCTACCTTGCACCCTTCTCCCCTCTTCCTTGCACCCTTCTCCCCTCTGCCTTGCACCCTTCTCCCCTCTTCCTTGCACCCTTCTCCCCTCTGCCTTGCACCCTTCTCCCCTCTGCCTTGCACCCTTCTCCCCTCTACCATGCACCCTTCTCCCCTCTACCATGCACCCTTCTCCTCTCTACCGTGCACCCTTTTCCCATCTGCCTTGCACCCTTCTCCTCTCTGCCTTGCACCCTTTCTCTACCTTGCACCCTTCTCCCCTCTGCCTTGCACCCTTCTCTCTACCTTGCACCCTTCTCTACCTTGCACCCTTCTCCCCTCTGCCTTGCACCCTTCTTTTCTCTGCCTTGCACCCTTCTCCCCTCTGCCTTGCACCCTTCTCCCCTCTGCCTTGCACCCTTCTCCCCTCTGCCTTGCACCCTTCTCCCCTCTGCCTTGCACCCTTCTCCTCTCTACCTTGCACCCTTCTCCCCTCTGCCTTGCACCCTTCTCCCCTCTGCCTTGCACCCTTCTCCCCTCTGCCTTGCACTCTTCTCCCCTCTGCCTTGCACTCTTCTCCCCTCTGCCTTGCACCCTTCTCCTCGCTACCATGCACCCTTCTCCTCGCTTCCATGCACCCTTCTCCTCGCTACCATGCACCCTTCTCCTCTCTACCATGCACCCTTCACCTCTCTACCATGCACCCTTCACCTCTCTGCCTTGCACCTTTTCCCCTCTGCCTTGCACCCTTCTCCTCTCTACCATGCACCCTTCGCCTCTCTGCCTTGCACCCTTTTCCCCTCTGCCTTGCACCCTTCTCCTCTCTACCATGCACCCTTCTCCTCTCTACCATGCACCCTTCTCCTCTCTACCATGCACCCTTCACCTCTCTGCTTTGCACCCTTTTCCCCTCTGCCTTGCATCCTTCTCCCCTCTGCCTTGCATCCTTCTCCCCTCTGCCTTGCACCCTTCTCTACCTTGCACCCTTCTCCCCTCTGTCTTGCACCCTTCTCCCCCTCCCCGTTACACCCTTCTCCTCTCTACCATGCACCCTTCTCCTCTCTACCATGCACCCTTTTCCCCTCTGCCTTGCACCCTTCTCCTCTCTGCCTTGCACCCTTCTCTGCCTTGCACCCTTCTCTACCTTGCACCCTTCTCTACCTTGCACCCTTCTCTACCTTGCACCCTTCTCCCCTCTGCCTTGCACCCTTCTCCTCTCTACCTTTCACCCTTCTCTACCATGCACCCTTCTCCCCTCTGCCTTGCACCCTTCTCCCCTCTTCCTTGCACCCTTCTCCCCTTTGCCTTGCACCCTTCTCCCCTCTGCCTTGCACCCTTCTCCCCTCTGCCTTGCACCCTTCTCTCCACCATGCACCCTTCTCCTCTCTACCATGCACCCTTCTCCTCTCTACAATGCACCCTTCTCCTCTCTGCCTTGCACCCTTCTCCGCTCTGCCTTGCACCCTTTTCCCCTCTGCCTTGCACCCTTCTCCTCTCTGCCTTGCACCCTTCTCCTCTCTGCCCTGCACCCTTCTCCTCTCTGCCTTGCACCCTTCTCCCCTCTGCCTTGCACCCTTCTCCCCTCTGCCTTGCACCCTTCTCCTCTCTACCATGCACCCTTCTCCTCTCTACCATGCACCCTTCTCCTCTCTACCTTGCACCCTTCTCCTCTCTACCTTGCACCCTTCTCCCCTCTTCCTTGCACCCTTCTCCCCTCCGCCTTGCACCCTTCTCCTCGTTACCATGCACACTTCTCCTCTCTACCATGCACCCTTCTCCTCTCTGCCTTGCACCCTTCTCCTCTCTGCCTTGCACCCTTCTCCTCTCTGCCTTGCACCCTTCTCCTCTCTACCATTCACCCTTCTCCTCTCTACCATGCACCCTTTTCCCCTCTGCCTTGCATCCTTCTCCCCTCTGCCTTGCATCCTTCTCCCCTCTGCCTTGCACCCTTCTCTACCTTGCACCCTTCTCCCCTCTGTCTTGCACCCTTCTCCCCCTCCCCGTTGCACCCTTCTCCTCTCTACCATGCACCCTTCTCCTCTCTACCATGCACCCTTTTCCCCTCTGCCTTGCACCCTTCTCCCCTCTGCCTTGCACCCTTCTCTACCTTGCACCCTTCCCTACCTTGCACCCTTCTCCCCTCTGCATTGCACCCTTCTCCTCTCTACCTTGCACCCTTCTCTGCCTTGCACCCTTTTCCTCTCTGCCTTGCACCCTTCTCCTCTCTACTATGCACCCTTCTGTACCTTGCACCCTTCTCCCCTCTTCCTTGCACCCTTCTCCCCTTTGCCTTGCACCCTTCTCCCCTCTGCCTTGCACCCTTCTCCCCTCTGCCTTGCACCCTTCTCCCCTCTGCCTTGCACCCTTCTCCCCTCTGCCTTGCACCCTTCTCCTCTCTACCATGCACCCTTCTCCTCTCTGCCTTGCACCCTTTTCCCCTCTGCCTTGCACCCTTCTCCTCTCTGCCTTGCACCCTTCTCCTCTCTGCCTTGCACCCTTCTCCTCTCTGCCTTGCACTCCACTCATTGGCTGACCCACAACAAGGTCAGCCAATGAGTGAAGGCAGCAGTCCCAAACCTCCAGAAACCACTGAGGCTTCCCTCCTACCACCCCACATCACCGCTGCGGGCCAGGACAGTAGGTTTTTTATTTCAAATGTTTGGTACTTGTGTGCGCTCGTGTATGTATGAATGCATGTGTATTAGTGTGTGCGTGTTGTGAATCAGTGTAAGCATGTATATGTGATTGTGAATGGTGGGTTTATGAGTGTGCATATGTGAATGTATGTGTCCTTTTCCTAGGGTTCTGTGATGCAGCTACCACACCTCATTTTTGTGTCATTTTTTGTGTTATATATGCAAGAAACCACATTGCCATGTAGAAATATGTCACTTGGACAGCCGACTGTGCTAGAAGGCCATTCATTTGGCCAAAATAACCCTTCGGTCCTCCTATCATCTCTGGCTCATAATTTGAGACTCCAGCGGCTTGAAAACAAGCACTACTAAACCAAATTGGTCTTGCCTTTTGGCTGTCCATACAGACCTATTGACTTTGAGAATGTTTTGTCAGTCCTGTGCAGCATCTACAAGAACAGGGGAAACAATGCGTTTTGCCGATGCTGTGCAACATCGGCAAAAAACATAAGTGGCATTTACGTACGCATGTGTCATCATTCATGCCTATACTTCATGCCTATACTTCATGAAGCTACAGTAGCCCAGCAAGTATCAGGGCGTATATGCCATGGTACGCCCAAAAGGGGGGGTGGGGTGTATTATTATTATCATTATTATTATTTTACCTTTCCAAGATGGTGGATACTAATCTGTGTGTGGTAAATAAAAATATTTATGTTACATTTACACAAAGCCTTGTTTTCAAAAAGGTGTTGCCTGGCCCCAAATTGCAGCTCCCGGGCCCTTTGAAAATAAAATAAATATTTTTAAACATGCAATGGAGACGGGCTGTTGTGGAGCAAATGGGTGGAAAGTAAACACTTCTGAACTAAATGAATAACGGGGATCATTGGTGTTGGGGGAAGCAGCAGAGCACACTGTGTGGGGATTGGGAGGCTTGAACTAAAAATAGAAATGACATGCAAAAAGTCGAGCAGAACAGGGGGTGGAAAGGAAGAAACCGAGGAGCATCAACACGGACAACGGAGCTTTGAGGAGTACGTGGTGCATGAGAGAGCATAAAAAACCACCTCCACTCCTTGGCTGCCTGGAAAAACAAAAAGTACCTCCCTCATTGTGAGCAGTGGAAGGATACATATCACCCAATCAAAAGGATGGTAAAGAAGTGTCACTCCAATGAAGAATCAAGCTTAAGAAGGAAAGCCTTCGAATATGAAGCAGCAAGATAAGACAGCGAATCCCTGGTAATCAATGGGCTGGCCCAAAGCCCACTGGAAGTATTTGTATTTTCCAGAATAGGCCTTCGGCAACAGACATTTGAAAGCTCCAACAGTGAAATAAAATCGCCCCCAGATTTCAGGACCAGGACACCGCCTAAGCAATTACATTTTCCTGGTTCACTCTTCTACAACACCACCACAGCTTTCTATTGGTAGACGTCTTTTTTGCTTCTGCACACATGTTTAATGTGGCTGAGGTATGAATGACTGTAGCCCGAATCTCAGACTGATGATTGCTAACGGTGTTGCAAACTATAATATGGGGAGGATGGTTTTATGGATTGTATTAGGTAAAGCTAAAAATACATCTATAAACAGTATATATTGTTTTGAAAAATCTTTAAATGGAACATGTTTGCTTTCAAACTTCAAGTATATTGCTCGGTTCAAGCTACAGCCAGACCCCCAATGTTTCACGTCTGTTTTTAAGGCTACTGTCATTGTGCATTGATTCTGTGTTTCGTAGTGTTACATTTACCTAACCATTTCACTTTTTCAAGACTGCTTCTTATCAGAAAGTCAAACGTATAGCAACCTACGTAGTGAATACAAAATTAAGTCCACCATTGACCTACAAGAGGGAGGTGTAAATACATCGCTGGAATTTAGAGCATAAAAAAGTTTACCTTTTATGGCAAGAAGTCTGCATCCATAGGTTTGTGTCCTACGCAAGGCACACTGTAATTCGTTTTTCATGGAAAAGAAGGCCGGAGTTGAGCTGTGATCCCCTAAACACTACCCTCTTACCGCCCTCTATCCTGCCAACTGTGTAAACTTTCTACATGCATTTGATATCTGTTGTAGTGATGTCAGTAAACCAGATGGGGCAGTCTATCCCTATCTGACTTCAGAATCCATCTATCAATCCCTCTGTTTGTAGTGTTAGAGCTCACATGAAGAACTTTGAAATCAGTAGAAGCTGTGATGTTGCAGGAAAAAAAAGAAAGTGGGAAGACCAGCTGGGCCTGATTTTCCTATGTGGTGAAAGGCTTAATATAGAAATGTATAGATTAAAGGTAGATCCATAACTCAAAACATCCATTCACCACTAAACCAGAATTGTCTTTCACTTGAGCTATGCTAGCATTTCCCAACCAGGTTTGCTTTGCGTCTGCAATGATTTATGTGGTCCCTGCCCCTCAATAGGCTGTTTTTGGATCTCTCCTTCTAGAGAACCTTCATTTATATCCTCCACTCTTCGAAAATCTGCTTCTGGGTCCCTTTCCCTGAAGAAGCTGCTCACCAATCCCTCTAAGAAGCATACTTCCCTACCACCGCAAATGATTTGTCAGTCAAGAACTGTCTGAAGTCTAGGTTTTCTGGGAATATGTGAATAGTGTGCTAACATTTTGCCCACAGCTCCTCTTCTGTCTATCACGTTGCTGCTTCAAATTCTCACAAATCCTGTGAAATCACTTCCTGTGATGTAACTTGCGTCAAAGGTTATGCATTTAAACTTTGCTCTACCTTGCGAATTTAGAACCTATCACTTCAAATTCTGAATGAGGAAGAGTGGATGGCTCAGTCAGATGTACACTCTTCTCTGAAATATGGGCAGATCTGCCCATCATGAGTCTAAATCCCGGCAAGGCCAATGCTAGGGTGATCACCTCTCTGGTATTTTCATGGATCATATGCTGTTGCTCCCTTTATGGACACCTTTAGTTAGTAATCACAGAGGCCCCATGAGCACTCCAGTAATTTTTTATACTTAACACCTACATGTAGAAATCCCTGTAGTTCCACCTCCAATGTCTAGGTTCATATGATACCTAGCAAAGAAAATTCATTTAAGGAAGGGCTCCCTGAAAGAGCATTCCCCAGTATCTGACAGGCTTGTTAGAGCACAGGGCTAGGCAGAGCTCATCAGGGCATTTTTTTTTCTTAGCCCACAGCAAGTCAAACAAAAGTCTTCCTTCAAAAGTGTCAGAACGCATTTTTCGTTACTCTGTGTAGTGATTATGTTTATTTTACAGGAGCAGACAGTACATTTGGCAGTTAGTATTACTAATGTGAATCATCAATTGCAGCAGCCGGTAAAAAAAATTGGTTCCCAAAATGTGTTGTAATTGTTCACTGTAGCAAGCACAAGGAGATGATGGACAGAGTTCTGAAACGTTTCTCTCACCCCCAGTCACAGATCAGAGTTGAATCCCTCATCGTTCTATAGCTCACTTCCCCACCCCAGTTCAGACCCAGCTTTATGCAAATCAGTCCGGACCCTGTGCCTCATGGGAACAGCCCGGCCCGAACTGCCAAACCAGGTCTTCCCATATGGCTGGGCCTGAACTGGGGCTGCGAAGTGAGCTAAAGAACAGTGAAGGATTCAACCCAGATCTGTGACTGGGGGTAAGTGTCTGAAAAGTTTCAGCGCTCCGTTCATCATCTCCTTGTGTTTGGTTTGTTCGTCCTAAGTTGGTAGGGTATGCCCAGACGTGGTTCCCTTGCTCACTTTGCCACTAGATTCAAGCTAGCCTGGCTGATGAGGGGTGTTACCCCTAAACATGCCCCAGGATGCTTGTTTCCGGTCCAGTGCTGCACTGTTCCCAAGATGCACCGGGTCAAGATTATTTGCATATAGCTGGGTCTGAACTGGGGTGGCAAAGAGAGCTAAAGAACAATGATGGATTCAACCCAGATCTGTGACTGGGGGTGACTGTCTGAAAAGTTTCAGCACTGCGTCCATCATCTCCTTGTGTTTACTTTGTTTGCCCTAAGTTGGCAGGGTAGGCCCAGACATCGGTTTGTTGCTCACTTTGCCACTGGATTCAAGCCAGCCTCGCTGATGAGGGGGGTTACCCCGAAACTGGTCCCAGTATGCTTGTATCCGGTTGAGGAAAGACCTGGCTTGGCAGTTCAGGCTGGACTGTTCCCATGAGGCACAGGGTCACGGCTGATTTGCATATGACTGGGTCTGAACTGGGGTGGCAAAATGAACTAAAGAACGATGATGGATTCAACCCAAATCTGTGACTGGAGTGAGTGTCTGAAAAGTTTCTGCCTGCTGTCTGTCATCTTTTGTGAGTGCTTTGTTCGCCCTAAGTTGGCATGGTATGCCCAGACGTAGGTCCCTTGCTCACTTTGCCACTGGATTAAAGCTAGCCTGGCTGATGAGGGGTGTTACCCTGAAAACGGTCCCAGGGTGCTTGTTTCCGGTCCAGGAAAGACATGGCTTGGCAGTTCGGGCTGGACTGTTCTCATGAGACACAGGTTCAAGACTGATTTGCATATGGCTGGGTATGAACTGGGGTTGCGAAGTGAGCTAAAGAACAAGGACAAATTCAGCCCAGATCTGTGACTGGGGGTGAGTGTCTGACAATGTTCAGCACTCGGTCCAGCCTCTCCTTGTTTTTGCTTTGTAATTGTTTACTGTAGTACCTTTGCATTGGCAATGTTTTTAATTTTTAATTTGTTGGGAATATCTACATTTTAGTAGTTGTTCATTAAGTGTTTGTCTCTTACACTCTTATGTGTAGTGAAAACATTGGAGTACAGAAGGAGTTGAGCATGCTAATTTGAGAGTACAGTACAGAACACAGCAAGAGAAGAGAGGCACAAGTGTGAGTGACAGGATGAGAGGGAAAGTGGCTGAAGGAGCAGGAGAGTAATAGGTGGAAAGCGAAAAGGGCAAAGGGACAGACTGGACTGGAAACTAAAAACATTCAAACCAGCATCGCTGTGCAGGCAACCAGGGCTAGAATGGGGCCATTATGGCAAGGTTAGGGCATGGCAGTCCTTCCTGCTCTGAAAACCATCTCTGTCCAAATGGAGAGAGAGGGGAAAAAAGATAAATATGTTGGTAAAATTACACAATCTACACATAATCTCATTTTCTTTAAAATATAGATAAACATTTAAAAATGTTGTGCAGTCTAAGACAGATTTGTTGATGGGGTGGATTTCTAAGCAGGTCCTTCAAAGCTTGGTGTGTATATCCACTGTGTGGCAGCTTATTATGGGGGATAAGAATGTAAATCTAGCCTCATGTAAGTGCAGCACGTTAAATATATTTTGACTACTTTTTTGACAGGCTAGCTGGCACATTAAGCATTATAATATGAACGGTACCCTGAAATATTTGAATACTGCTCTGTTATTATGGACTTCTTGAAAACAACAAGGGAACCCAAAGAAGTCGGCAAGGGACTTTGGGAGTCAATATTATTAAGGCAACAGTGGTCCCTTACAAATAATAATGCCTAATAAATATAGACAAAGTCGTTGCTATATTTGAAAATGACACGCCCAGCCGGGCAGAGGTGTTGGTATTTACTTTTCAGTCAATGTAAAACATGAATAACACACAAATATACAAGACAGGGCACAAGCCTGTACCCAGTCAGTCACACAAGAAATATCAGGACAGAGAACAATTAAAGGGAACGAACAAAAGGGCTTAGGCAAGAGCTTAACGTTCTGTAAACTTGCTAATCGCACAGTTTTGATTATAAAACAGAACAATATTGACACCTTCACACTTTTAAAGGGCAAATAAAACATTCCATGTGTAAGGTGCTCATAGTTGTCGACGGCGTTTCGATCCGTTTAACACATTCTACGGATCTCATCAGGACATTTAATGTATGCCTAATAGTAAAGCAGCCTCATTTGCCTAAAGGGAGGAAGGGAAGGAAAATACCAAAAGACATCCGTAAGGACAATTCGGAAAGGACGCATGTATACATAGCGTGAATTTTGTGGGCATGCACTCTGTGGGAGGAAAGTTCTAGTGCGACAGGCTGATATCAAGTACTGAACAAAATGATACCTAAACACATGCAAGAAAATGAAATTTAGGTCGGTGCATGTGCATGACGTGAAAATTACATTCGGCACAAGGTGTGAAATAATTGTGTGTTTTTCATGTTTTACATTGACTGAACAGTAAATACCAAGACCTCTGCCGGGCTGGGCATGTCATTTTCAAATATAGCAATGACTTCGTCTATATTTATTGATTAAGCATTATTATTTTTAAGGGACCACTGTTGCCTTAATACAACTGTTATTATGGACAGCACTGTCATGGTTGAAGTGGACATGAGTGGCATATTGCTGCAGAGAAATAATGATCTTGTATATTGTGGGAGACCTGTGGTATTAAAATAATTCATGGGCTCCTCTTCGCAGCTACCTTGAAACCGGTGGCTTTTTGAGAGAGATATATATTGGAAATCGGGCCTGGGGAATGCACAGTTTGCCTTTTTAAATGTCTACATCCCTCACTTTACTGGACATTGCTGAAGGGAGGTATGGGATAGACTGGGACACAGACTGATCAAAACGGGAATCAGGATTCAAAATGGGAATCTTAATTTTACTTGAAGTACACAATCAGGAGAGATACAGATAGAACAGAAAGTCAATACATAACGCAGATTCCTTTGTCGGTGGTTTGTTTTCATATTTTTGTGTGGTTTTTAGGTCTCGCCTGTCGATGCGCATGCGCATCGAGCAAGCGAGACTATTGCGAGTTATCCACTCTTTATCCACTGCAAGGAATCGTGGCGATTCCTTGCAGTGCCCGTGACTTTTAAGGTCAATGCGCATGCGCATTGAGCTTATGCGCATGCGCATTGACCTTAAAAGCGCGTGCGCGTGCACGTCCGTCTTTGTTTACCCACTCCGCCCCCTCCCGCCGTGTCGCATTTCTCCTCCCCCTCCCCTCTCTTCCTTCCGTCGGCTCCCCTTTTTCCACTCCCCTCCCCGGCCCCCCCCTTCACCACATCCAGATTGGCCCCTTGCTACCACATCACACCCCTCGCGACCGGCTCCCCGCTCCGCCCCCTCCCGCCGTGTCGCATTTCTCCTCCCCCTCCCCTCTCTTCCTTCCGTCGGCTCCCCTTTTTCACCTCCAGCGAAGCCCGCAGTGCCCCCCACCTCTCTCCCACCTCCAGCAAAGCCCGCAGTGCTGCCACCTCCCTCCCACCTCTAGCGAAGCCCGCAGTGCCCCTTCACCTCCCTCCCATCTCCAGCTAACCCACAGTGCCCCCCCCACCTCTCTCCCACCTCCAGCGAAGCCCGCAAGTGCCCTCCCCTCCTCCAGCCATGCCCTTCCACCTCTAGCGATGCTCGCAGTGCCCCCCACCTCCCTCCCACCTCCAGCGAAGCCCGCAGTGCCCTCCCCACCTCCAGCCATGCCCTCCCACCTCTAGAGTTGCCCGCAGTGCCCCCCACCTCTCTCCCACCTCCAGCGAAGCCCGCAGTGCCCCCCACCTCCCTCCCACCTCCAGCCATGCCCTCCCACCTCTAGTGATGCCTGCAGTGCCACCCCACGTTCCTCCCACCCCCAGCGAAGCCCGCAGTGCCCCCCCACCTCCCTCCCACCTCTAGCCATGCCCTCCTACCGCCAGCGAAGCCCGCAGTGGCCCCACCTCCCTCGCACCTCCAGCCATGCCCTCCCACCTCAAGCGATGCCGGCAGAGCACCCCCACCTCGCTTCCACCTCCAGCCATGCCCTCCCACCTCTAGCGATGCCCGTAGTGCCCTCCCACCTCACTCCCGCATGGGCCCTTTGGTACTCCTAATGCCCACTCGCCCACCAAGTGCTCTTTCAGAAATTTGCAGAGGGCAGGGTCGTGTGCACTAGTGACACAGGAATATAGTCACACGAGTGCTCAAAAGCGCACAACTACTACAAAAGTTCCATATATATATAAAAAATAGTGCGTTCGAAAGTAGTTTGCTTAGTGGCTTCAACACTCGTTGCTGACATCTGGTGTGGACGGGTTGAATCGTGTAAGGGCCGACTCTGCCTTTTATCCTTCTACGGTTGATAAATTGACATTGGTAGGCAATTACAGCGCGTTGACATCCCAAGGTCTGCAGTATTCTGGAGTTTGTGAAGACGAAAGGTATGAGATTGTACAGTGGAATGCTGAACAGTTTAATGAATTTTTGAGCACCAAGATCTGTATAGGGGTTATATATATAGCCTCTTTGATCATTCTGTGTTTTATTGGGAAATGCGAAGAATATATTTGAAATGTGGCTCTGATTTAAAACTGCCGAGTCCTTACAACGTGAGAGCAAAGGCTGAGTTTCAAATTATAATATCAATAACTCGTCTTTTATATAACACTTCATACCACATTCCTAACGTGTCTAAGCGCTGTTACTGTTACTTAATTAAATGATACTTGTGCACTAGTGACATGGGAATGAAAAGACACGTGAGTGCTCAAAAGTGCACAACTACAATGAAAGTTATATATATATAAAAAATAGTGTGTTTCAAAGTAGTTTGCTTAAGTCCCGGGAGGTGGAAACAGCAGGCAGCTGCCATGATTTGTTTCCTTGTGGGAAACATTCCTTCAGCAATCAGTTTACCAGTCCGGCAGGAAGGACTTTGATTACTATCTGTGTCACCATCTTTTGTTAATCTAGGAGCAGGAGCCCCAACCTAAACATTGATTGCTTTTCACCACATGCTTGCTGACACACTTAACACTTTCTCCATGCCGTCTGCACTTTCACTTTCATTTGATTTGCAATGATGGCCGCTGCACACACCATTCTCGGAACGTTGCCCTTGAGCAATGGCAGCCGCTTTTCGATTTTATTTTCTGCGTGCCTTCACTTATGTTTCGCAATGCCCTGCTTTCCTGACACAATGTGATCCGGGCTTTAGGCTTATATTCATTCACAAGGGGGGAGTTGTCCCCAGTTTTCCACTTAGTCAAATACATTTTGAGCGTTTCTTAAGATCGCTCAGGGACATGTAACTGACAACTGTCTCGGGGCTCCGTGTGAAGTAATTAGCTTCAGCTCCAGGAACATGGACACAAAGCTAAGGATCTACTTTGAAGGTATTTTATTTTTGGTACATATAAAGTACACGACTTCAAGAACACCTGTGAAGCCTGGGTTTCCCGGAGAGCAGAACCGGTTCCTCAATTGCATTGCCGAGTTGTGAATCACATTCATATTAAATGATAAGGGTGTAAGCGGAAGTCATACCAGGGTTAATCAATAACAAAAATACACCTAAATATGTTATGACCATTTCCATTAAAATCACTCATACTAAACAAAACGAAATTCACCATGCATACCAAAACAAATATGTTCTATCTATCTATCTATCTATCTATCTATCTATCTATCTATCTATCTATCGCCCTCACTCTATCTATCGCCCTCACTATATGTATCTATTTATCGCCCTCACTCTATCTGTCTGTCTATCTATCGCCCTCCCTCTATCTATCGCCCTCCCTCTATCTATCTATCGCCCTAACTCTATCTGTCTGTCTATCTATCGCCCTAACTCTATCGATTGCCCTCACTCTATCTATCTGTCTATCCATCTATCGCCCTCCCTCTATCCATCTATCGCCCTCCCTCTATCTATCGCCCTCACTCTATCGATTGCCCTTACTCTATCTATCTGTCTATCTATCTATCGCCCTCACTCTATGTATCTATCGCCCTCACTCTATGTATCTATCGCCCTCACTCTATCTATCTATCGCTCTATCTATCGCCCTATCGCTCTATCTATCGCTCTATCGCTCTATCTATCGCTCTATCTATCTATCTATCTATCTATCTATCTATCTATCTATCGCTCTATCTATCTATCTATCGCTCTATCTATCTATCTATCTCTATCTATCGCCCTCACTCTATGTATCTATCTATCGCCCTCACTCTATGTATCTATCTATCGCCCTCACTCTATGTATCTATCTATCGCCCTCACTCTATGTATCTATCTATCGCCCTCACTCTATGTATCTATCTAGCGCCCTCACTCTATGTATCTATCTATCGCACTCACTCTTTGGCCCTCACTCTATCTATCGCCCTCACTATATGTATCTATTTATCGCCCTCACTCTATCGATTGCACCCTCAACCCCTCACCTACCCTCACCCTCAACCCCTCACCCTCACCCTCACTCACCCTCAACACCTCACTCGCCCTCACCCTCACTCACCCTCAACACCTCAACCTCAACCCCTCACCCTCACTCACCCTCACCCACCCTCACTCACCCTCACTCTCACTCACCCTCAACCCCTCACCCTCACCCACCCTCAACCCCTCACCCTAACTCACCCTAACTCACACTCACCCTAAATCACACTCACCCTCACTCACCCTCACTCACCCTCACCCTCACTCACCCTCACTCTGACTCACCCTCAACCCCTCACTCACCCTCACCCTCACTCACCCTCACTCTCACTCACCCTCACTCACCCTCAAACCCCTCACCCTCACACAGTGCAATAGGTCTCGGAGCATTTGAGTTAGAGCTTTTACAATTGTTTATGGCTTTTTTTATTTGTAATTCTTTAGCATTGGCTACAGGAAACAAAAATGCTAAAGATTTACAAAAAAACCCATAAACAATTCTAAAAGCACTAACTCTAATGCTGCGAGACCTATTGCATTTCCAATGCTTGTTAGTATTGGAGTGTCCGTAAGATTTGCACTTGTTCAGAATTTTTGTCTTTAAAAATGACCATTTGTCCAGCTTTTTTTTCAGTCGCTGTCTAGAGTTTTAAGAGGTGACTGTATGTCATCCTGGCTAATAAAGCCTTCTGAGTGAGTGCGAATAATCAGGCAACAAATACATTTCAGCACGTGTGCGATAAAAACTCTACTCGTCACTCCCAGCCAGCTCCCTTTACTGTCCCAAAAGCCGCCTTCTTCGTCTTTTGTGTATGCCTCGACATAATGACAATGTACCTGCTCCTGGTTATTTTCGCACGCGGTTAGTTCGGTGTCTTTTGGACTTCTTTCGAGTTTGAGGGTTCTATACAGAGGACTTCATGCTGCGCCTTTTTCTTACTAAAATTTTACGGCCAGGGACCGAGTTTTGGATGATATTTGCCTTTATTTTAGAGAATGTATAAAGTAATCATGTTCCTAATGTGGTGGTATAAACATGTGATTGAATATTTTAGGATTGTTTAGGCACGGCGATAACAAAATGAATGTCATTGTTGAAAAGCATGTGTGAATATATATGCCAGCTGCGACCTGAAGAGGGCGCCAGAGACCAGTGAGATGATGCATTGACAGGGCTGGCTCAGGCCCTGTACCCTAGGTACCTACTTTGTAAATCGAGTTTACCTTTTGTTCCTGGTCTTCCCATGTGCTCAGCTCCGTGTTTATGGACTTAGCGGCCCTTATGAAATCAGTCCAATGATGGCCCGTCACGAATTCTGCGGCGCTACCCTAATCCCCTCGCTCAGGTTTGACTGCAGCTGAGCTTGGCTCCTCTATTTACAAAGCACTCTCGAGCAACAATGTTCTTTGGAACGGCGAATGGCGCGTTACACGACAGTACGACAGCCATTGTCAAATGAAATAGTTCTTGCCTTTTAAAGCTATTGGCTTGTGAAAAAAAGAGCCAGGAAAAGTGCCAACACGTGACTGCTGCTGCTAGTAGATGCGCGATTCATATACACATGAATGAACCGGTTTGTATGCGCGTGCCTACGGAATAACACGGGTACCCCTTGTTTATTTACCAATGACGGGTGCCACCTGGATCGTGAAATTTAGAGAAAAAAATTGCATTATATTTTATATTGGAGTTAAATTCGATGCACTTGTTGGGTGATAATTCCATCTATTTAGCTGACTGCATTGTGCAAGGAAATTCTGCAAAGGAGGCTAAAATGCTGGGTCCTTAAGAGAAAGGCATAAAAGTGTCTGTATCGAGTAAACATTCAAGGATTATGCCTGATGAGGATACGAGTTGGAAGAATCAACGCTCCTTTGCTTCGTGAAGACTTTGTAACTAATGCTTCTGGTTATGATTCTTTGAGTTATTGAGATGGAGGTACATTTTGCACACCCCATTCTCGAATATCTTTTAGTAGTGCTGTATGTGAGTTTGCTAGTATATGTTTCTGTCATTCAAATCGTCGAATTTCCATTTCCCAAAATGCGCGCTACCTCCTCTTGATAAGCCGTGATTGCTGCCTATGAACTAAGCGATTTGCAGAAAAGCACCTATTTTTTCGAAAAGATGAGGATTTTCAGTTTTTTTTCGAAATCGAGAGTGGTTGGGTTCTACTCTGAAGGTGATTGTAAACAGGCTTAAATAGGTTCCTGTCGCTGAGTGTTGTGTACACCTGTAGACTGCTGCGTGGACAGGGCGCAGAAGCACAGTTCAAGGCACATTGGGGAAAGCTGTACAGTTTTATTCAGTTTTTACAGCTTTGATCAGTTTGCACAGCCTATTGATTGGGAAGGGCCCATAATTCTGATAGCAAATAGGCTTCATGGGGAAGATTTCTCTACTTTTTGAGGTTGCCCTAAGGGTTATGAATATAATTTGCTGCTCCACCTTGATTTCCACACTACTCAAGCTTTCTTTTCTCCTAATCAAATATTATCAGACATTTAAGACTTAAGTGTTTTCTAAACTCTTTAGTGATAAAAATGTTTCAGATAAAGGCTTTTTGCCCTCTTACACTTGTAAAGAGGGCTAGCTGTTTGCCCCATGTGGCTTAAACTTTATACCAGCACAATGTTTCTAAAACAACTTTGCACAGTGGCTTGAAGCTGGTCTACTGCAGGGTATTGAACCATCTTCCATTCACAAGGCCAGCCACCTTGAAAATGTTATCATAGTTCTCTGTAAATGGCAACTAATGAGTGCACCGTATTAATAATGCTGTTTATAGCATGACGTTCTTCGACTGGATGTTAATTTTTAGCCTCCCTCTAAACATAGTTCTGACTCAAACCTCGATGAAATGCCCAACAAGTTAGACAACTTAGAGCCAGCTCTCTAACACAATATTTTATTGCAACAAGTTCATGCATTTGCCCAATAGTTTTCACTCCTTTTACTCTGCTACACAGTGTCTATTTAAATGCAAAAGGAAGTAAGGCGCAGCATTGTATCACATACAGAACAAAAGGCTGGGCACACTTTGACTCGAGCAGAAAATAGAAAGTTAAAGTTATTGTTATGCAAGATATGATGAATCTTCAGCCCGCGCCCACTGGGAGAGGCCTTAATACTACATGAGTCATGTTGCAAAGTGCTTCTGGTTTCTTGTCCTTAAGACTGGATGCCAAAGGTGGATGCCTTCGCACCGGATTGGAATGAAGTCTGGTTTGATAATTAATACTCTTAATGAGGTCTGTTTCGTTCCTGGTACATACCACGTGATCTTGATGAATTGATCACGCCCATGTGCTCCATTAAGTTTACTGTGATTGGTTGCCACTTACAAACTTGGGAACAGTTATTTCTTATGGATGCTCCACAAACTTGCCTTTTTACTGAAATGTCTTATTTGTACCATATATTGCAAGTAAATTAGGCCTAACCACATGGCTTTCGAGTAGGTAATGTAGCATTCTTAAACATACTCTTACATGTCTTTATGAATTGACATTAGAACATCTAAAATGAAAATAACTTTAGAATTGTTAGGGCATATTCATGTGCACTTAGTACAGATAGGGAGCACTGAGTATTCTTTTCACTTTTACTAATAGGGAGTTGGACAGTTCAGGGACAACGCACAGTGGCATGTAATAGTACATACATAAGTGCACTTGTCATACTGCATTGTGTACTCATGACTGCTTTTGTAAATTGCCTCTAACGTGTTCCCAAGCCTTGCAACGCCTAGGGCGGGTGGTAAGACTAGTGCATTATAAATATGTGAGCATTTGGAATGAAATAAATGAGGAGTATTGTCCCCATGATATGGAACTTCGTTTCCCTAAAATAATTGTTCTTTTTATGATTAATTTGTGGAAAGAACTGAAAAACCGTCTTCATTTGACAGCCTTTACTGGGCCACTTGTCTTCAGATCTCGCCACTCATTATGTTATAAACCACAGAGACCTTCAGCTAGAAAATGGCAGCGAGTCTAAACTGGTCCTTCATGCTGCAAGGACACTGTGCCTCTATCATCTAAAGACTACCCACTCCCTCTCCCTAATCTTCTAATGATCTATGAATCGTTCTCATAAATCCTTGCCCTGAATATCTGCAAGCCAGTCAGGCCACACTGCATGTGTCTGTTTGTCTACCTTCCCCTCTACCAGTCTGCATCAGCTTGGTTCATGATTCATAAATACCCCTCGATTGAACGTAGGAGGATTGGCGATTCTCCGGTTGAGTCATGGGACGATCAGAAGATGGCTGTTGAAGGACCACTGCTGCTTTGTCATCCGTGAGAGCTGGTCGAGACAGAATGAGGAGAACACTTGCTTTTCTTTAGTGCCAAGAACCGATCTTCTCAGAAGATCTTCAAATGGGTCCACGCCAGGCTAAGGAGGTGTAGTGACCTAACTGGGACCTCGCCCTCATTGCACACGATGAAGCAAACCGAAAGATGTTTGCAGTGGCACTAAGTGTAGCAGCAATTAAATGCGCTTGCACCTCACCAGAAAAAGTTCATATTGCAGGCACATGTGAAAATCAATACAGCTTCACAGCAGCCAGTCAAGTCCATAAGGACCTTGGTATCCCGTATACTAGTTATACAAATGTTGCATCTTTCTGTTATTTTCTGACATGTCTTTCCTCGGTAAAATAGGAAGGTTCATAAACAAAAAATACCTGCATTTAAAGATACTAGATCTAGTTACCCAAAAACCAGGACAATAGAGGCAGGACTACAATTTTACATCAACGAAGATTGCAGAGAATAACAGCCCTCGTCAACATAGAAACGCAGAAGGGGCACTTAGCAAATAAATAAAATGTAATTTTTAAAACCAGCATCATACCTATTAATAAAATTGCTTACTTATAACAGCTGCTAACCCGTCCTGCTTTAGAACACCTAAAAAAGTGCCTTACACAGTTTTCCGTTGAATTTGCAGGGACCGATTTTGAAACCCGGGACGCCTGGTCCCCCTTCCTGCACTGGCTTAACGGCCAGACGTGCCTGAGCGCATATAGCCGAATCCAGAAGCAGAGCTCTGCTCAGGGCTGTGTGTCATGCTGCAGTGAGCGAGGCTGGAAAGTACCAAAAGAAACGTCTAATCGGGAAGTGAAGTGAGGATGGATAGTGAGGGAATCAGAAAAAAAACAATGGCAAAATGGGATATGACACCATAGTCTAGGAATACACCCGGTGCATAGGAAGTGTCTGCAGATGTCACGAGCTGATGGCAGCTAACGGTCACGTGCTGAAGCGTAACTCTGAGTGAGTCGGCAGTTTTGTGTCGGTTCAGACACGGTGGGAAACGATTCATTTCTATTTTTCTTTCCCATACTCGCTTCCAGGATGTTTCACACCACGTTTATCCTCAAGATGTATTATCCGATGACGAAATCAGTATTTTAGGCCACGTAACTTGCGCGGACACCACCCTCCTCGCTGTATGTGAATAAACAGCGCCCGAGACCCCTCACATCCTAATTCAAACTGCATAAACCATTCCTCGCCCTGCTTATCCGTTTTGGGGCCAGGGTGAAAGAGATTGTGCGTGCATGGGTGGGAGCGCACTGAAGCGTACTGCAAGTAAAAGTTTGGGTATTATTTGACCCTTTTCTCCTCATTGATACGGCTGTCCAGCTGAATCCCAGTCGTGAAGGCCAATGCTGAAGACTGCATTTATGTCCGGAACTGTGCCTCCTCTCTTGCAACCAAGATGAGAACGGAGTGAGATTTCGTTAAAGAGGTTTGCATCACAGAACACATTTAATATGACACAGCAAGGCTGTTATTCGGACGGTTTCTTCCCCTCTGATTATCACTTTCTGTCTTAAACTTCTCCATTCCACAAATTAATTTGATCATTTGAGTGAAAGGCTTCAGATGTTCTCAAACATATACACTATCCATGCATAAAGTGACTTTGTTTGTGTATTTCCCCATCTTTTGTTTGAAAAGATGGGTTCAAATTTCCTCTCATTTGAGCAGATAATCCAACAGGTTTTGGGAGACTCCATTTGGAGGAGGAACATAATTATCCTGCAATGGTCTGCACAGCAGCGATATATAAAGTGAAGCCACATCCTTTAGCATGAAGTGAAAATAGAGTAGCATTTTGGAGCAGTATATAAGACTATAACCATGTCCACAGCTGAAGTGATAATGAATCCAATGCATATATAAACACTTTTGAAGATTTCAGCTGCTAACGATGTTGTTCTATGGCATGTCTGTAACGGAAAACCAAATAAAAAGAATATACAAAAAAATCCTGCAGTGGTCTGACTAGTAGATGCCTCTACGGTTAGGCTCTCTTCCTCTCTTGCAGACCTAATGGCTTCTACGTAAGTCACCTGGGTGTGCAGTTATCCTTTTACTACAGGTAGCTGACTCATCTGACATGGTGTTAGAAAATAGGACTTCCCTCAGTCAAGCGTAACTCGTCCTTATCTACCTTTATAAGAGGCGTTATTTTGTTAGGTGCTTGACAACACTTTACACCATTGACCTTATATTTGATGACATTGCCAAGAAAGTTGCATTATTTTTACAATACCTGTGCATTTAAAAAAAAAATCTCGTATACACCAGAGATTTAGCACTTATGGCCACTCATCTCTGTCAGAAAGTTATTTTTTAATTAATTTGTTACTTTTGTTAACATTAACAGTTTGGCCAATCTCTACAAGTGTTCACTCTGTTTCCACATAGAGTTTACCTTGACAAATGGAACAATTAAGTGGGAGAGCTTAGAGAATATGTCCTTTCCTTACAAGTACTCTACAAAGGACAGGAGTGATGCCAAGTAGAAGTCATAGTTTGCATGCTGTTCATAATACCTTGCCTTATTCCATATTCTTGAATTCAGGAGGGTCAGTGTGTGTTTAAGAAACTATTGTCCCACCTTCATTTCCTAACTTACAAGATGGCAGAAGAAGCCTGAGCTGTTTTAGGAGGCGTATGATCAGACAAAACTCTGTTGGTTCAATGTCAGGCAAACTTTTTAATTTGCAATAATGGACATTCTGTTTCAACATACAGTGTTCGAAGTGGGGAAAAAGTAGGCGAACTGCGGGCAGAGAATCAGAGGGCAGGAATAACCTGAGGCTTGGGTCAGTGGGCGGAGTCAGAGGTGTGGCCAGAAAGAGAAGAACATCTCAATTTTTTATATTTGTTTGGCATTTCACTGACCAGTTACAGTTTATTATGTTATTTAATTCAACCAATGCATACACCTGTGTATCTAAGGTTTAATATGAGTAACTGACATTAAAATACATTCACAAAGTGGGATATGTTTCCAATCACAGAATGTCCAAAATATGCTTAAAAGTGGAATCACAAGACATTTGTCTCCGCGCCAATCAGTTTCTGTCATCAGCACTTCTCCCTTTCTCCACAAGAGCAGTTCAAACATGAAAGTAAAAATATCCTAGTTGGCAAATGTTTCCCACATAATTATGGTTCTGCCATATTTGCCACATAATACATATTCTGCTGCATAATCTGACTATTTTAACTGAAAAATTGTAGCTCAAAAGGATCAAAAATCACTAAAAAACGTTACTGGTCTCCGTCACAAGTCTGCACGTTGGAATAGAAAAATGTCAGAAAAAGATGACATTTCCAGCAAAAGTGTGTGCTTTTTTTTGTGCATCTATTTCACAGGGAAATGGGTGAAGGAAAGAAGAGGAAAGAGAGGGTAAGAGCCTTTTCTTGAAGTCACAGTTTTCATTCAGCAAGTGAGGAGGAGTGAAACCGAAAGAGAGGGAATAAGAGAAAGAAATAGAAAGAGAAGGGGAGGGGCAGCTTACAGCGGCAGGAGAAGTGGACACTGTCCTTGTTTTCTCTGGGTAAGAAGGAAAAGACCGAGTCCTTTTCCTTCTCTGCCTACCCCACCCTTCCCCTAATGGCCAGGAATGACTGAGCCTCATCTATAGGCCTTGGCCATTTCTGCCGTCCTGAGACTCATTTTATGAATAAAAAAAGGGTAACAGATTCTATTAAATGAAAAAAGGGGAACTCTGTGCCCTGCAGATCCCGCCCACTTTGACCACTGTTAACATATTACTTTGGCCCGGCACTAAGACGACATTCATGGGCATCGAGGCATGTAGGCAGAATAAGTTAGCAGCCATTGTCCATTTGGTTGCCACGATTACAGAATTTGACCCATAACGAGACAATTACAGTAGCATGTTTAATCTCTGTCTCCTAACACTTCCCTCCAGGTTCCATCACGAATAAAACATCCATCTTAGAGAGGAACAGTTAAAAGAAGAAATTATGAAGGCACTACAGAAAACCCATGCAAAAGAAGAACGAATTAACTCTGTTCATCCTATTCCTACGCAAAGAGCCCCAACAGGTTGAAATCTTTCATGTTTCCTTTCTAGCTGAAAGGGAGGCATCAGGCAAGTGGGTGCTAGCTAGAAGCAATTAAGGTGGTTGTTTGCTTCATTGTATCTGGAAGCCCCTATGCGCTATCACCCACTTTCCCAGAATAGCCCTCTTTCCCAGCTCCAAGGCTCCACCACAGTTTCACTGTACAGAAAGCACTTAATTGCGCTAAGGAATCATGTAGAAAGAGGTTACAAGAAATATTTAATATTTTCATACCTTTTCCTAAATACCGTATTTGTACAATTCACTTGGAAATTTCAAATATGAGACCGACCAACATACTGTTCCCTGACAGTTGGGCTTCCAAAGCATTCAGGTTCCCAGTGTAAAGACTGATGAGCAGGATCTTTAGCTCTTCCAACAAATTTTTATTTGCTTTTCATCTCTTTTTCTATGTGTACTGACTAATCCCGAAATTCATACATTTCAAAACAACCATGATATTAACAGGCCCAATCCGCGACAGACAGATTTGTATTCAGACATTCATGATCCATTGCCACTACCTCACCTAAAACTGCACAGCCAGCCAAGCCTTCACTCACAGGGTGAAAGAAATAAGCCAAATTATAATTTTAGCATCCATGAAGTCAGACAGTTCTACAGTGCTGACGTTTCTGTCTTTCTAATGACGGCTTGAATATCTTAAAATATTACCAACATTGTTAGACCAGCAATAGTTCCAGTGCGAATAAAAAATAGGAGGTAGTCTTGGAAAAAAATACATGAATGGAAAGAAAA